>NC_084742.1:41301588-41459088 GCF_033978785.1 Entelurus aequoreus | reverse complement strand
TCCACAAGGTTGCGAAGTGTGTTTATAGGAATTTTCGACCATTCTTCCAAAAGTGAATTGGTGAGGTCGCACACTGATGTTGGTCGAAAAGGCCTCCGTTCTAATTCATCCCTAAGGTGTTCCGTCGGGTTCAGGTCAGGACTCTGTGCAGGCCAGTCAAGTTCATCCACATCAGACACTGACATCCATGTCTTTATGGACCTTGCTTTGTGCACTGGTGCACAGTCATGTTGGAAGAGGAAGGGGCCCGCTCCAAACTGTTCCCACAAGGTTGGGAGCATGGAATTGTCCAACATTTTTTGGTATCCTGGAGCATTCAAGGTTCCTTTCACTGGAACTAAGGGGCCAAGCCCAACTCCTGAAAAACAACCCCACACCATCCACCAAATTTCCCACTCGACACAATGCAGTCCGAAATGTACCGTTCTCCTGGCAACCTCCAAACCCAGATTAGTCCATCAGATTGCCAGATGGAAAAGCATGTTTAATCACTCCAGAGAACGCATCTCCACTGCTCTAGAGTCCAGTGGCGACGTGCTTTACACCACTGCATCCGACGCTTAGCATTGGACTTGGTGATGTATGGCTGAGATGCAGCTGCTAGGCAATGGAAACCCATACCATGAAGCTCTCTGCGTACTGTACGTGGGCTAATTGGAAGGTCACATGAAGTTTGGAGCTCTGTAGCAACTGACCGAGCAGAAAGTCGGCGACCTCTTTGCACTTTGCTACCTTTACCTTTGATATGGTGCCAATTCGCGGTACCTCGGAATCGATACCGGTACTCAATGGTACTTTTGTGGATGTTAAAATGTGGTAATAAATGTTAAATGCTTAATGAAAAAATCTAAACAATTATTTAACACTGAGTGCTTTTGAGTTATCTTGTTTTCTTATCGTACTTTGCATGCAGTTGTAATTCCAAGGCATCGGACGGGAGTCGTGTATAGGCGTGTTGGAGTTTTAATTTTGACAGCTGTTTTTAATTTAGTTTTAGTTAGTCTTTTGACGAAAATGTGTTTTAGTTTGAGTAAAATGTTAGTCTTCTCTTAATTTAGTTTTAGTCCAGTTTAGTACATTTTAAAACTAATTTAAAATTACAGTAAATTTTGTCGACTAAAATATAAAGTATAGTGGACAAAGCATCTTTGAAGTTGTCTTCAAAGCACTTTTATTAATTATTATTGCACAGCATCTCAAAAACTAAATTCATAAGACCTGCACTCCATGAATTTTTCAATAAGTTCATTTCACACCAAACCTTATTGTGTGTTATTGTTTTCGCTGAAATGTAGCATAATACATGACTAAAATGGTCACATGAAGAAACAAACTAGTTTTATTCTAGATTGGCGGGCAAGCTCACCTATGTGTAGAACAAAAGTAGTGGTAGAGTAAGCAGTCTTGCTCCTTTTCTACTGTCTTTAATACAAATAGTAATTCAGTACAGTATGAGTCATTTGGAAATATTAGTTAAGGCCTATTTATGTCCTAATGATTAGCCTGCAGAAGACCCTTCAAGATGCCTTCTTCTTGCTTGACTGATTGATTGATTGATTGATTTAAAGATAATGAGTTAAGACCTTTGTTAGATCGGAATCTGGGTTTAACGTGGTTAGTGGAGCTCCCCCTGGTGTTGTGGTTATGGCGGTCATTTACGTTAAGGAAGTAGTTTGACATGTACTTCGGTATCAGGGAGGTGTAGCGGATTTTATAGACTAAGCTCAGTGCAAGTTGTTTTACTCTGTCCTCCACCAGCCCACTTTGGAGAAGTGGGTAGGAGTGAGGTGTGATCTAGGGGTGGAGGTCTAGAAGTAATCTGACTAGCTTGTTCTGGGATGTTTGGAATCTAGATTTGGATGTTTGGAGGTGCTAGGGTACCAGGAGGTGCAGGCGTAATCGAAAAAGAGTTGAATGAGAGTTCCCGCTAGAATCTTCATGGTGCTTTTGTTGACCAGAGAGGAGATTCTATAGAGAAATCTCGTTGGTTGGTTGACCTTTTTGATTACCTTGGTTGCCATTTTATCACAGGAAAGATTAGCATCTTGAATGGAACCTAGGTAGGTGACTGCCATGGTCTTAAGCTGGTGCCAACAACAAAGGCATCGAAATATGGTACCGTTTCATTTTACGTGTATCGGTACCCGGTAGTACTGACAGACTTCGGTTGTTACCTATAAAACTACAACATTCTGTACCCACCCTTAGTTGGACTTAGACTTAGACAAACTTTAATGATCCACAAGGGAAATTGTTCCACACAGCAGCTCAGTTACAAAGGATGGAAAGGATTGTGCACACAAGGGCACAAAAAGACAGTGAAAACAAAATGTTTTGTTAAGACTACCTAGTGTTTGAACTGTAAGTATTGCCTTTATTACACAACAGCTGTTTGATTGTAACATACAATCTTAATTATAGTGTTGATTACCAAATTTGGAGGTGTTTAAATCGCCATGTAAAATCACTAAAACTAATCGGTAGCATGTTTATGGCAAATCCAGCTTCGAGCTCGCACATTTTGAAAAGTGGCCCTTTTTTGGAGCGCCTTCTTCTTGCTTGACTGCCAAGGTCTTAAGCTGGCGCCAACTTTGCAACCGGACGTTACGTCAAGTACAACAAAAGGTATCGAAATATGGTAATGTTGCATTTTACGTGTATCGGTACCCGGTAGTACTGACAGACTTTGGTTGTTACCTATAAAAGTACTAAATTCCGTAACCACCCACTTCGGTTGTTACCTATAAAAGTACTAAATTCCGTACCCACCCACTTAGAGTTAGAAAAACTTTAATGATCCACAAGGGAAATTGTTCCACACAGTAGCTTAGTTACAAAGGATGGAAAGGGTAAGGATGGAAAGGATCTACACACAAGGGCACAAAAAGAGAGCGAAAACAAAAGGTTTTGTTGGGCCTACCTTTGGCAAATCCAATGTAAATTAGCATCGAGCTAGCACATTTTAAAAAGCGGTGCTTTTTTGAGTGACTTCTTGCTTGACTGCCCAAGTCTTGAGCTGGTGCCAACTTTGCAACCGGACGTGAAGTCAAGTACAACAAAGGTGTTGAAATATGGTACTGTTGCATTTTACATGTATCGGTACCCGGTAGTACTGACAGACTTCGGTTGTTACCTATAAAAGTACTAAATTCTGTACTTAGACAAACTTTAATGATCCACGAGGGAAATTGTTCCACACAGTAGCTTAGTTACAAAGGATGGAAAGGGTATGGATGGAAAGGATCGTGCACAGAAGGGCACAAAAAGAGAGCGAAAACAAAAGGTTTTGTTGGGCCTACCTAGTGTTTAAACTGTAAGTATTGCCTTTATTACACACCAGCTGTTTGATTGTAACATGTATCTTAGTTATAGTGTTGATTACCAAATTTGGAGGTGTTTAAATCGCCATGCAAAATCACTAAAACTAATCGGTAGCATGTTTATGGCAAATCCAATGTAAATTAGCATCGAGCTAGCACATTTTGAAAAGTGCCGCTTTTTTGGAGCGCCTTCTTCTTGCTTGACTGCCAAGGTCTTAAGCTGGTGCCAACTTTGCAACCGGACGTGACGTCAAGTACAACAAAGTTATCGAAATATGGTACCGTTTCATTTTAGGTGTATCGGTACCCGGTAGGTGCTGATAGACTTCGGTTGTTACCGATAAAAGTACTAAATTCTGTACCCACCCTTATTTAAACTTAGACTTAGACAAACTTTAATGATCCACAAGGGAAATTGTTCCACACAGTAGCTCAGTTACAAAGGATGGAAAGGGTAAGGATGGAAAGGATCGTGCAGACAAGGGCACAAAAAGACAGCGAAAACAAAAGGTTTTTGTTGAGCCTACCTATGGCAAATCCAATGTAAATTAGCATCGAGCTAGCACATTTTGAAAAGCAGCGATTTTTGAGCGCCTTCTTGCTTGACTGCCCAGATCTTGAGCTGGTGCCAACTTTGCAACCGGACGTGAAGTCAAGTACAACAAAGGTGTTGAAATATGGTACTGTTGCATTTTATGTGTATCGGTACCCGGTAGTACTGACAGACTTCGGTTGTTACCTATAAAAGTACTAAATTCTGTAGTTAGACAAACTTTAATGATCCAAAAGGGAAATTGTTCCACACAGTAGCTCAGTTACAAAGGATGGAAAGGATCATGCACACAAGGGCACAAAAAGAGAGAGAAAACAAAAGTAGACAAAAAAATTACCACAGTAGCAATATAAAATATAACATATGTAATATTTACATATTATGTATATTATTATTTACATATTATATTCGCAAATACACAACTCAAAGAATGCCAGTTTTATTCATCTAAGCAGAAAGATGGAATAACTGTAGTTGCGTTCCTCAACTGGAGCTCAACCGTCACCTCAGCCCCGGCATAGTGGAGCCAAATAAAGATGTGCTGACAATGTGCCAACTTCCCCTTAGAGACACACAGTAGAAGTGGGAACTCTAAATTGCCTTGCTCCCCTCCATTTCCCACAATACCAGACGCTTCCTGCTCTACATCGTCCCCCTCCTCCTACCTACTTCACTTATTCCTCATCTTATCACCGCTCGGTTTTATATCATTGCACAGAAGTGAGCAGGGGTACAAGAAGCAGAGAAAGAGAGTAAAGGTCTCCCAGCTGAGGAAGTCGTTGTTGGCTGACTTGCCAGAACAGAGGCGAGTGTCTTTCCAGCTTACTTTTTGAAGTTGAGCCCGAGGATTACCGCGCTTGCTTCCTCAGAAGTGGCAAACCTGTGTATGATTCCTGAGATTTAGGAGAAGGAGGAGAAGGAGGAAGGGCGGTAAAGCTAAAGCCTTTGGGAAACGGCTGCAGTCTAAAGTGACAAAAGTGTGAGAAAGTGAGTGTGTGAGCCGCACTGATAGACATTACTGATGAGAAGAGAGTCCCGCCAATGGAAGGACTTATGAGTCTTTATAAAGTCTAAAGTGAAGCAATGCAGCAGTCAGTAACAAAGACTTGACTAATAAATTGCAACCCAAAAGTGGATTGCGGAAACTACAAACCCCATTTCCATATGAGTTGGGAAATTGTGTTAGATGTAAATATAAACGGAATACAATGATTTGCAAATCCCTTTCAAGCCATATTCAATTGAATGCACTACAAAGATATTTGATGTTCAAACTCATAAACTTTATTTTTTTTTGCAAATAATAATTAACTTAGAATTTCATGGCTACAACACGTGCCAAAGTAGTTGGGAAAGGGCATGTTCACCACTGTGTTACATGGCCTTTCCTTTTAACAACACTCGGTAAACGTTTGGGAACTGAGGAGACACATTTTTTAAGCTTCTCAGGTGGAATTCTTTCCCATTCTTGCTTGATGTACAGCTTAAGTTGTTCAACAGTGCAGGGGTCTCCATTGTGGTATTTTAGGCTTCATAATGCGCCAAACATTTTCAATGGGAGACAGGTCTGGACTACAGGCAGGCCAGTCTAGTACCTGCACTCTTTTACTATGAAGCCACGTTGATGTAACACATGGCTTGGCATTGTCTTGCTGAAATAAGCAGGGGCGTCCATGGTAACGTTGCTTGGATGGCAACATATGTTGCTCCATAACCTGTATGTACCTTTCAGCATTAATAGCGCTTTCACAGATGTGTAAGTTACCCATGTCTTGGGCACTAATACACCCCCATACCATCACAGATGCTGGCTTTTCAACTTTGCGCCTATAACAATCCGGATGGTTCTTTTCCTCTTTGGTCCGGAGGACACGACGTCCACAGTTTCCAAAAACAATTTGAAATGTGGACTCGTCAGACCACAGAACACTTTTCCACTTTGTATCAGTCCATCTTAGATGAGCTCAGGCCCAGCAAAGCCGACGGCGTTTCTGGGTGTTGTTGATAAACGGTTTTCGCCTTGCATAGGAGAGTTTTAACTTGCACTTACAGATGTAGCGACCAACTGTAGTTACTGACAGTGGATTTCTGAAGTATTCCTGAGCCCATGTGGTGATATCCTTTACACACTGATGTCGCTCGCTTGTTGATGCAGTACAGCCTGAGGGATCGAAGGTCACAGGCTTAGCTGCTTGCGTGCAGTGATTTCTCCAGATTCTCTGAACCTTTTAATTATATTACGGACCGTAGATGGTAAAATCCCTAAATTCCTTGCAATAGCTGGTTGAGAAAGGTTTTTCTTAAACTGTTCAACAATTTGCTCACGCATTTGCTGAGAAAGTGGTGACCCTCTCCCCATCCTTGTTTGTGAATGACTGAGCATTTCATGGAATCTACTTTTATACCCAATCATGGCACCCACCTGTTCCCATTTTGCCTGTTCACCTGTGGGATTTTCTAAATAAGTGTTTGATGAGCATTCCTCAACTTTATCAGTATTTATTGCCACCTTTCCCACCTTTCACGTGTTGCTGGGATCAAATTCTAAAGTAATGAGTATTTGCAAAAAAAATAATGTTTATCAGTTTGAACATCAAATATGTTGTCTTTGTAGCATATTCAACTGAATCCATCCATCCATCCATCTTCTACCGCTTATCCGAGGTCAGGTTGCGGGGGCAGCAGCCTAAGCAGGGAAACCCAGACTTCCCTCTCCCCAGCCACTTCGTCCAGCTCCTCCCGGGGGATCCCGAGGCGTCCCCAGGCCAGCCGGGAGACATAGTCTTCCCAAAGTGTCCTGGGTCTTCCCTGTGGCCTCCTACCGGTCGGACGTGCCCTAAACACCTCCCTAGGGAGGCGTTCGGGTGGCATCCTGACCAGATGCCCGAACCACCTCATCTGGCTCCTCTCGATGTGGAGGAGCAGCGGCTTTACTTTGAGCTCCTACCGGATGGCAGAGCTTCTCACCCTATCTCTAAGGGAGAGCCCCGCCACCCGGCGGAGGAAGCTCATTTCGGCCGCTTGTACCCGTGATTTTGTCCTTTCGGTCATAACCCAAAGCTCATGACCATAGGTGAGGATGGGAACGTAGCTCGACCGATAAATTGAAAGCTTTGCCTTCCAGCTCAGCTCCTTCTTCACCACAATGGATCGATACAGCGTCCGCATTACTGAAGACGCCGCACCGATCCGCCTGTCGATCTCACGATCCACTCTTCCCTCACTCGTGAACAAGACTCCGAGGTACTTGAACTCCTCCACTTGGGGCAGGGTCTCCTCCCCAACCCGGGGTTCTCACCCTTTTCCGGGCGAGAACCATGGACTCGGACATGGAGGTGCTGATTCTCATCCCAGTCGCTTCACACTCAGCTGCGAACCGATCCAGTGAGAGCTGAAGATCCTGGCCAGATGAAGCCATCAGGACCACATCATCTGCAAAAAGCAGAGACCTAATCCTGCAGCCACCAAACCGGATCCCCTCAACGCCTTGACTGCGCCTAGAAATTCTGTCGAATGCCTTCTCCAAGTCCACAAAGAACATGTAGACTGGTTGGGCAAACTCCCATGCACCCTCAAGGACACAGTTCCACGACCAGGACGAAAACCACACTGTTCCTCCTGAATCCGAGGTTTGACTATCCGGCGTAGCCTCCTCTCCAGCACACCTGAATAGACCCATATTCAACTGAATATGGGTTGAAAATGATTTGCAAATCATTGTATTCCATTTATATTTACATCCAACACAATTTCCCAACTCATATGGAAACGGGGTTTGTATATGTGTGTACATATATATATATATATATATATATATATATATATATATATATATATATATATATATATATATATATATATATATATATATATATTTATATTTATATATATATTAGGGCTGTGAATCTTTGGGTGTCCCACGATTCGTTTCAATTTCGATTCTTGGGGTCACGATTCGATTCAAAATCGATTTTTTTTTTCAATTCAACACGATTCTCGATTCAAAAACGATTTTTTCCCGATTCAAAACGATTCTCTATTCATTCATTACATAGGATTTCAGCATGATCTATTTTTGTAAAAAGCTTTTATAATTGTAAAGGACAATGTTTTATCAACTGATTGCAATAATGTAAATTTGTTTTAACTATTAAATGAACCAAAAATATGACTTATTTTGTCTTTGTAAAAATATTGGACACAGTGTGTTGTCAAGCTTATGAGATGCGATGCAAGTGTGAACCACTGTGACACTATTGTTAATTTTTTATTTTATATTATAAATGTCTAATGATAATGTCAATGAGGGATTTTTAATCACTGCTATGTTGAAATTGTAACTAATATTGATACTGTTGTTGATAATATTCATTTTTGGTTCACTACTTTTGGTTTGTTCTGTGTCGTGTTTGTGTCTCCTTTCAATTGCTCTGTTTATTGCAGTTCTGAGTGTTGCTGGGTCGGATTTGGTTTTGGACTTGCATTGCATTGTTATGGTATTGCTGTGTATTGTTTTGTTGGATTGATTAATAAAAAAATAAAAAATAAAAAATATTAAAAAATAATATTAAAAAAAAAATCTATTTTTAAAAAATGAGAATCGATTCTGAATCGCACAACGTGAGAATTGCGATTCGAATTCGAATCGATTTTTTACCACACCCCTAATATATATATATATATATATATATATATATATATATATATATATATATATATATATATATATATATATATATATATATATATATATATATATATATATATCAATCAATGTCAATCAATCAATGTTTATTTATATAGCCCTAAATCACAAGTGTCTCAAAGGGCTGTACAAGCCACAACGACATCCTCGGTACGGAGCCCACATACGGGCAAGGAAAAACTCACCCCAGTGGGACGTCGGTGAATGACTATGAGAAACCTTGGAGAGGACCGCATATGTGGGTAACCCCCCCCCCCCCCCCTCTAGGGGAGACCGAAAGCAATGGATGTCGAGTGGGTCTGACATAACATTGTGAAAGTCCAGTCCACAGTGGATCCAACACATCAGCGAGAGTCCAGTCCACAGCGGGGCCAACAGGAAACCATCCCGAGCGGAGACGGGTCAGCAGCGCAGAGATGTCCCCAACCGATGCACAGGCTAGTGGTCCACCGGGGGTCCCGACTCTGGACAGCCAGCACTTCATCCATGGCCACCGGACCTATGCAACTCCCCCTCGCAAGGGACAGGGGAGAAGAGGAGAGAAGAAAAGAAACGGCAGATCAACTGGTCTAAAAAAGGGGGGTCTATTTAAAGGCTAGATTATACAAATGAGTTTTAAGATGGGACTTAAATGCTTCTACTGAGGTAGCATCTATATATATATATATATCCATCCATCCATCCATTTTCTACCGCTTATTCCCTTTGGGGTCGCGGGGGGCGCTGGAGCCTATCTCAGCTACAATCGGGCGGAAGGCGGGGTACACCCTGGACAAGTCGCCACCTCATCGCAGGGCCAACACAGATAGACAGACAACATTCACACTCACATTCACACACTAGGGCCAATTTAGTGTTGCCAATCAACCTATCCCCAGGTGCATGTCTTTGGAGGTGGGAGGAAGCCGGAGTACCCGGAGGGAACCCACGCAGTCACGGGGAGAACATGCAGACTCCACACAGAAAGATCCCGAGCCCGGGATTGAACTCAGGACTACTCACGACCTTCGTATTGTGAGGCAGACGAACTAACCCCTCTGCCACCGTGCTGCCTATATATATATATGTATATATATATATATATATATATATATATATATATATATATATATATATATATATGTATATATATATCTTATTTGCCTGAGCGGCGAGGAGACCACGAGAGTAACAAGCAGTAGAGAATAAAATACAACCAAAAAAATTGAGACTTCCCGCGGGCCGGATTTTGGATGCTGGCCTTAGTTTGGGGACCCCTGATCTAAACTTTACTCCTGCAGGGTATTTTTTTCTATACATTTATTGTAATCTTTCCAGAATGCGTTTGTTTTCTTTGTTCTATTTTTGGCCAAAATAAGACAATCAGAAGTTGTCTTTATTTTTTAGTTTCAATGCCATGATTTTAATAGTCCGGCCCGCGTGTGCGCAGCTTTCCTTCCCTGCGGCCCCTGAGCTCAAATGAGTTGGACACCCCTGATGTACAGTATTACAGTATATGTAAAAACTGCAACATCAAAAAAAGGCAGCATAAAATAGAGAGTAGAGCCAGCATAAATTAGACATTATAAACAAAGAGAGGTAGCTAACATAGAAGCGGTCGGACAAATAAAAAAATTGAAAACTTGAGACTTCCTGCGGGCCGGATTTTGGACGCTGGCAGGCCGTAGTTTGGCGACCACTACGTTAGCCTATTCACTGAAAGAGAAAAAACAATGACATTTATAGCTCCCACATTTGTAGCTAAGGATAGATGACAGAGCTTCATGATGTGTAACGAAGCTTCATTTTTTAAGCTGTCCTCCATCGAGTGGTAAGCGTAAACACGGGGTGGGATCATCCAACTAGGGCTGTGTGAGAGGCAACCATGCATAATAGGAGATAATATTTGGCCCATGTCTGACAAAACAGCACTAATGTCATGATTCGTCATAAGATCTAACATTGACTTTAAATGTTACTCTTGTATGTTGCAGAGAAGACCTGGCTTTAGTTTCGAATAGAATAGAATAGAAAGTACTTTATTGATCCCTGGGGGAAATTCAGCACCACAGTTCGCTCACAATAAACAATAAACACTTAGGTATTTTTTACATGTGAATAATATAAATACAGTCTATTATACAGCATTATTCACATGGGAATAATATTAATACAGTCTATTATACATTCAAGTACAGTAGTTTAATGGGGTTTAGGTCAGGGCTCTCACATAGTCATCCTGGGTCTTGTTTTGTGCATAGGATTGCCCCCCCCCCCCCTCCCCAAAAGTCAATGGAGTCCTTATCCGCACCACATGTATATATACATGCAGCCTGCTTCCATTTCCACCCCAAATCTGGTTTCGATGTCATTTTCCGGTGTAAATGACAGCGAGCGACCTCACCTCCATCGGTGGTAGCGGTGCAGGTGGCGAGCTGACAGGAGATGGAGATAAACGTAGGACGTGTCAGTTTGATGGAAAGGCAGAGCGAACGAGGAGGGGGCGGCGGTGCAATGGAGTGTCTGGCGAATGGATTGAAATCAACCGCCTTCGCTTTGGACCCATGGCGGCGGGGGGTGAGGGGGGAGGCCATGTGTGACGATTCCTAAAGAAAGATGGCAGAAAAATGTCGATGGGAGCATGATGCAATCAAATAATAGTGGCGATTAATGTATATCCTGCAGGGCGAGAGTACATTGCATACATACGGAACCTACTGCTATTTTTATACTGTAGTCTCCCAGGCATATGTTAGTACTGTTTTACACCAGCAGAGGGAGCTGATGATATATTTAAGATCCTGCATAACATCCACCTATTATGTTTTGTACTGTTTTAACTGTGTTAGCGTCCCACTGTTTTTTATTTATTTTATTTTATTATTATTATTAATCATAAAGCAGAGGAGGCGTGATGGTTGTCAGAGGTGAGTTTTCTGCAGGATAATCCTGCAGAAAACATGTCTCATGCAGGGAGAGCGGGGGATTATGTGCTGCTCCAACTCACGCTGCGTCCACAAGCAAATCAAATGGAGGGCCTTTTAAGTGTAACACACGCAGCTGCTCCAAATGAAGTTGGATGGCTCTCGCCGCAAACAGGAAGGGATTAATTTGTCGTTTTGAAAAAAAATAAAAATTAAAAAAGGCTAAATGAAGAATTAAGCCGCACAAAATCCGAACTTGTTTAAGACTTAATTATGATGTTCTACTTTAAACAAAGACAGTTTTTTTTTTTTTTTTTGCATGGCTGTAAAAGTTGTTGTCATGGCAACCAACAGCCACTGTTAAACCCTTTCCATTTTGGTCGGAAAATGGGTCTGTTTTTTTGTGTATGAACAGAGCACGCTGTATTAAAAAGGCAAACAAGCTGAAACCTTTCAGTGCAAGGCTGCCACATGAAATCCTAAGCAAACATGCTACTTTTAGTAGTACGTCCCTTAAAAGCGGCGAGAGAGAGCCACTTATATTAAAGGGGCTGTTTTTAACATTTAGACGGATGCCGAAAGGTCGCTATACCTTTCCAATATAGTTTCATCATCATCTGCGGTCACTCGAACGAGTATGACGATCCTCCTGGTAGGGGTGTATCCCTTTATGGAGGATACCTGTGCGTGACTTTGTTTTACGTGGGGAGACTGGTGCACAGACAGTCACCACACAATCCCTAACAGAATCGGGTCAGGGTCCAGTGGCATGGAGTCCAAGACGACTGGGAACCCTTTTCTGCTGCAGCCTTCATCCGCCATCGCAGCCGTTGTGGTAGTTCTTACATTTACCGTCTTCCGCCTGCTCCGCTGTTGAGGTCTTCACCGTATCCCTGGCTAGGGGGCAGTCAGGTACTAGGCCTTTGCCAAGGGCCACCTGGGGTAACAGTTGTAAAGGGGTTAACCTCCTAGTGCCCCAAGACCTCATAGAGGAGCCTCCACTGCCGGATGCACTTTAACGTCATGCCCAGTTTACGTCATATATCATATATTACATTTTAGGATGTAATAAAGCATCATTTTAGATGGGGGGCCGCATGGAGAATAATCTACTCCAAAGTGGGCCGGACTGGTAAAATAATGGCAGGATAACTTAAAAATAAAGACAACTTCAGATTGTTTTCTTTGTTTAAAAATAGAACAAGCACATTCTGAAAATGTACAAATCATAATATATATATATATTTTTTTACAATTACCTGTTGCGGTTAATAGTATTCTATATTTATTTGTCGTTATTTATACTTTCTGAATAAATTATGTGATATTGTTAATCAGTCAACTCATTGGTGTTAATTTTCAATCTATTAAGATAAAAAAATAATATCAAAATCAAATTACAGTATGCTATTTATGTACTTTACTCATTTTCCTTGACTGATGTACTAGCATCATGTGGTTTATTTATTTTGTACATATGTAGCATCATCTACAAAAATACAAAGAATTGCTATTGTGACATCTAGTGGACACATTTAGAACAGCTGTTTCTTTCATTCAAAAATGTTGGCTCATTTTTATACTTAGCAAACTCATCCCACGGGCCAATAAAACCTGTACGTTTGACACCCCTGTAATAAAGTAACTACATACGTACGTAACACATGCATGTACATTTGGTTTGGGTGTTGTTAGCTAATGATAGTGATTTGGATAGTTAGCTGTAATTGAATGTATATTCTATATAATAACAATAACATGACTGCTTTTGTATGTGTGTATGTATGTGTGCGCCTATGTGTTGACAAGACCGGGTGAGTGATCGCTGTAAACACCAATTGTTTTAGTTGGGCCGGTAAGCATTTTTATTACATAGACTTAGTACCGTATTTTTCGGACTATAAGGCGCACTTAAAATCCTTTCATTTTCTCAAAAATCGACAGTGCGCCTTATAACCCGGTGCGCCTAATGTACGGAATAGTTCTGGTTGTGCTTACCGACCTCAAAGCTATTTTATTTGGTACATGGTGTAATGATAAGTGTGACCAGATACGTGTAGACTGCAATATGACGCCAGTAAACAACATCAAAACTTTAAATTTTCCATTGAAAATAAAGAACATTACACACGGGACTCAAAAATCTAACCCTATGGTAAACACAACTTGCCATCGGAGCGGCCCCCACCGGCCGGCGTAATGCCGGATACCCAGGTGGGAGATTCCTCCGGAACTGCAGGTCTGCCTCTATTGCCGCCCGGCAAGCCCGATTTGAAGCGAGATCAAGACGACCATCTGCCCCAGTTGTCCTACATCGGACCCGCTTCGGTTTCGGCCACAGCGTTCCACCGCGCAGATACCCCCTGGGCCCTTGCCCCAGGTGGTGCCGGCGGGCCTGGGCAGTGACGGTTGCGGTGTTCCGGAAACACGTTTTTCGAACCCTAGGCGGCGCCTTGAGACACTGCGCGCAACCCACGCCACCCTTTGTAGACCCGGCAGGACAGCGTGCCGAAAACCACTCTCAGCCGAGCATGACGTCAGCCCCGCGGGACTCCCCCGGCCGTCAGCGCGCTGACTGAAAGGCAAGTGTCACTGAACCCTCGGCTTGGCCGGTAGGCATCCCGGCCCAGGGCATCAAAGAAGCCAGTAAACACGCTAGCAAGTCTACCAGGTTGATCCTGCCAGTAGCATATGCTTGTCTCAAAGATTAAGCCATGCAAGTGCAAGTGCAAACGAGTTTGACAGTGAAACTGCGAATGGCTCATTAAATCAGTTATGGTTCCTTTGATCACTCCACCGTTATTTGGATAACTGTGGCAATTGTAGAGCTAATACATGCATACGAGCGCTGACCCTAAACGGCGATGCGTGCATTTATCAGACCGAAAACCCATACGGGGCTCCCCTCTTGGGGACTCACCGAGAGGGGGATAGCCTCGAGCAGATCGCCGGCCCCTGGTGGCGGCGACGTCTCTTTCGAATGTCTACCCTATCAACTTTTGATGGCAGGTTTTGTGCCTACCATAGTGACAACGGGTAACGGGGAATCAGGGTTCGTTTCCGGAGAGGGAGCCTGAGAAACAGAAGAAAAAAAAAAGAAGAAAAAATAATCCGTCAAAATGTTTTAGTATGGCTTTGAAGCAGCACCGCTTGATGGATTGTCGGCCCAATACGGCTATCGTGGTCAGAGATACGAGTATTACTATGGTGTGTGTATAAGGACTGCAAAATGGCACCCATTAACAGACATTATCTGGCATTTTGTTTCACAATGTTATGCAAAACCAACTTTTCTTACCTTCTGGTACCTGCTGATGTGTATTTCAGATCTGCATAAGTCCTGAAAATTTGCGCATGTCCGCCACTGTAGTCCGTGCCGATGCCGTAGTCGATAAGCTTCTTCTTTTTCACAATCTTCTTGTTATGGGGCATTCACCCTCTGCTGTTGCCATTTCTAACATAACGTAGCGTAAAGTTCTAACTTATATCTCAATATGGAAGCGCAAAAAACTACCAGTGTAGTGGCTTTACATAATTCACCCAAGGAACTTTAGTTATTAGAGAGCTCCGGTTGGACGGTTTTTCACGGGACACATTTCCAGCCTTGTTGCACTAGTGAGCCACGGATGAGGAGATGCTGCATTTAAGTAAAGTCTGAATGTCATTAAAACAGTTAGCTCCATCTTTTGACACTTCTTCCACCCCCGTCCTTGCACGCTACACCGCTACAACAAAGATGACGGGGAGAAGATGCTGCCGAAGGTGAGCCATGTAAATAAGACCGCCCACAAAACGGCGCATCCTGAAGCGACTGTCAGAAAGCGGCTTGAAGATGATCTGTTAAACATAATCTATGCAACATTTTGACCAAAGAACCACCATTACATGTTATGTAGACCACAGGGAAGTGTTCTAAATTTAAAAAAAATTCATTATAATATGACTCCGCTGTAATCCGGTGCGCCTTTTGTATGAAAAAAATACCTGAATAGACCCGCTTATCTGCATTGCGCCTTATAATCCAGTACCCCTATAGTCCAGAAAATACGGTAAATGTGCACTGCAAAAAGTCAGTGTTCAAAAACAAGAAAAAGAAATACAAAAATTAGGGGTATTTTATTTGAACTAAGCAAAATTATCTGCCATAAGAACAAGAAAATTTGGCTTGTCAAGACTTTCCAAAACAAGTCAAATTAGCTAAGCTCAATGAACCCAAAAATACCTTAAAATAACTATATTCTCACTAAAAACAAGTGCACTTTTCTTGGTTGAAAAAAAAAAAGAGACCTTTTTGCTCAATATGTTGAAAAATATTCTTAAATGAAGTAAATGCTAGTGCCATTACCTTGACATAATGATATGCGCTCGGCATTACATTTCTTGAAACCAGCAAACTTATACTTAATGGAAAGGCAACAAGGCAACCACTTGTTACTCTCGGGGTCTCCTAGCCGCTCAGGCAAATCATATGGTCTAAAAATGCATTTTCCCATCGATAACATGACATCATCGCGGCAAGTGCGTGCTCTTTCAGTCAATTAGTGCGCGAGAAATATATATATATATATATATATATATATATATATATATATATATATATATATATATATATATATATATATATATATATATATATATATATATATATATATATACAGCCCGGCCCCCAGCAAAAAAAAATGTATTGTAATTTTGAAGAATTTACCTGAATGTGCATGGACTATTTCTGTTCAAAATAGTTTGAAATTTCACATGTTAAATGTTTAAATATTAACTGTCAGTTTACTGTACTGTGCCAACTGTACTACTATATGAGTACATATTTTCTCCTGTTTCATTGAAAATAAAACAGCAAAGTCCATTTGGCTGTCATCTGTTTTAATTATAAGACACAATTGTGTCAAAGTCACAATTTTTTTGTTCATGCTTGAAGTAAGAAATTACTACTTTAAAAAGGTTGTTTTATACTTGTGAGTGTTGATGACACAGCTTTGCAACAGTTGATATTCTAGTTTCAAGCATGTTTCACTCAATATAGGTCATAACATCTCAGCAACAAGCTGTAATATCTTACTGAGATCATTTAGGACCAAAACACTTAAAACAAGTAAAACACTCTAACATAAAATCTGCTTAGTGAGAAAAATTATCCTATCAGACAGAAAATAAGCAAATATCACCCTTATTTGAGGTATTTAATCTTATTTAGATGTCGGTTTTTGCAGTGTGAAAAATTTAAACAATTGTAAAACAAATGTGTTCTGTTATAGTTTTTGCTTTGAAAAATGAACGGTAACTGTCAGCAAGTTGCAAACAGCCCCTTGAAGGGCTTTTTGCAAAATCCCAATTTCTGTTTAAGCACAAAAAAAATTACATCACACCCGAGGTCAGAAGTTTGAATAGGTTTGTGGAAGTCTTGCACTTCCGGGTTCTTAAGACATGACAGCTTCGTTCATGGTTCTGAACAATGCTTTATTTTGCAATAAGAGTCTCTCTCTGTGCTTTTCAGCCATCGTCTCTCGTGTCCGTTTTGCTCTTGCTCTCGCTCGCCCTCCAACTCCCCTCTCCTTCCCGGCTGCTCCCTTTAACAGAGCGACAGGTAATTAGATAAACACTCCCAGGTGGGCCATCTATGCACCTGCCGCTGATCTCGAAGCCGGTCCTGGCACACCCCGCTTCGCTGCAGGTTCGCAGGCCACGCCCCCCCACAAGGTTGTATTCAGTCATTTGAGTAAACAAAGCGGTGGGCCACCAAACCAACGGGGCTACTGTGCAGCAAACAGAGTGCAAACTATCGGAGTATGCCAAGGGCCTAGATCTTAACACTAAAGATTAAAGATTAAGATTAAAGTACCAATGATTGTCACACACACACTAGATGTGGTGAAATTTGTCCTCTATATTTGTCCCATCCCCTTGGGCAGCAGCGGCGCCGCGCCCGGGAATCATTTTGGTGATTTAACCCCCAACTCCAACCCTTTGTTGCTGAGTGCCAAGCAGGGAGGTTATGGGTCCCATTTTTATAGTCTTTGGTATGACTCGGCTGGGATTTGAACTCCAACCTACCGATCTCAGGGCGGACACTCTAACCACAAAAGCAGAAACAAGCAAAACATCTATCCCTATAAGTAATCAGACGTGATTTGTCGACGGATCTCAAGGATTATCCCTTGGTTGAGTTCCCAGACATGTCAAACTATCTGGTGCTCCAGACGTCATTCTATACGACAAAACGGATGGAAACTTGGAAAAGCACAACTTCTTTGTGTGTGACTGGGTCAAGACTCTACCGGATAAATCATGCATCGTTTTGGCTCGGGTAAGGCAGCATTTCATGATTTAACATTGCCTCTGCATCCATGTTTGTTTGACTACTTATTGTTGTGGCATGTGCCATTAGGAGTATGCATATTTCCCGTCTTTATCAAAATGTAACTATAGAGGTCAACGTTGTGTATGTGCCGAAAGATTCATTGATGATCGCTGCCTTTGGTAAAAGCTTCGGGGAACTGCACTTTTGTTTTTAATTATGCCTATCGTTCACAATCATTATGAAAGACATGACGGATGTATTTTTTTTTTTTTTATGCATTCTCGACTTGAATATTAACCGATGCTAATGCAGATGAACTATTCATAGCGGCGTAAACACGAGCCTGCGTGCCAATGTAGACATGATTGACTGATCACCTGCTTCCTCGTTTCCTTGCTCGTCAAACTTTATTGTAGACCATAAACCATGCCCCTCACCTGGTGGTAGAAGGACGAGGACATATTCCATCAAGTTGGTACACTTTGACAGCCAATTTAGACCCAGGAATGGCGGGGAACGACACAAAAAGACAGTATGGTTCCATCCCCCTTTGCGAGGATTATGAGTCATTCTTCATCTAAATGGGAATATATGAACATCCTAGCAGTCGGCATCCTAATGACAGACGACCTTGTACAGTAAGTGATGTTTTATTTATTTGTTGGCTCTCAAAGTCTGCAGTGAGCATTATTCAGTGATGTTAAAAAAAAAAGCGAACATTTGTGAAACTAATGCTTAAAATGAATACATTAAAATTAAAATACTGTTATTATAAATGTGCCTGTTACTACATTACATATATACTTACATCATGTTTATAAAAACTTAATGGAGGTGTTTTTTAAAAATGGCTTTACAGGCAGAATAGGCTCCATTGTACCTTCATCCTCACTTAGCACAATAATATAGTATTACAATATTTCTATGAACCTGTAAGTGTTATTCTGACTTCACACATACATAAAGCAAACACTTTCACCCAATTCTTGATGTTAATTGTATTATTATTACACCCATCAAAACATTTAAAGCCCGCAATGAACAAAACAATTCAAGCCCATGGTAAGTGTATGTAAACTTCCTACAGCGTACATGTGCAAACAGGAATATTCTTTTTAATTAGAGCAGGGTGTCAAAAGTACGGCCCGAGGGCCGGATCAGGCCCGCAAACAGGTTTTATCCGGCCCGCGGGATGAGTTTGCTAAGTATAAAAATTAACCTGAAATTTTTGAATGTAAAGAAACAGCTGTTCTAAATGTGTCCACTGGATGTCGCAATAGCAATTATTTGTATCTTTGTATTCTTTGTATCATAATGTTAGTATATCAGTCGAGGAAAATGATCAAACTACATAAATAACATCTTGTAATTTGATTTTGATATATTTTCTTTATGTTGATAGATTAAAATTTAACATTAACATTATCACATAATTTATTCAGAAAATATAAATAACATATATATACTATTAACCGCAACAGGTAATTGTAAGAAAAAACAACCCAACAACATTATGATTTGTACAACTTCAGAATGTGCTTGTTCTATTTTTAAACAAAGAAAACCATCTGAAGTTGTCTTTATTTTTAAGTTATCGTGCCGTGATTTTACCAGTCCGGCCCTCTTGGGAGTAAATTTTTCTCCATGTGGCCCCCGATCTAAAATGAGTTTGACACCCCTGCATTAGAGCGTTAAGTATTCGCATTTGACACAAATCAAACTCCCATACGTGATGCAGTGTTGAGAGAGAGTATTAATTATAAACAAAATGAGCATACACGTGTTTGCAGTGGTTTGGTAGTGCAAGTGTCCCCAAAGAACCGTTCAGTGAGTGTAAAAATAAACATGGCTCTGGCATATTTTGTTTAAGTGAACCATGCTATTGGCATCTACAAGCCAGGTGCACACTGGAGATGAGAATAGCGGCTTGCTAATTTGCATTAGTCCGTCTTGATCATGTCAGGGCATTGTTTTTCTTCCTCCTGAATGATGGGGGAGAAGAGGGTGTTGCTGTGCATTACAAGGTAATTAAGAAACATGCTCTTGTGAAAACTGATATTCCCTTTTAAGCCCCATCCAGGCAAGTGGAACAGTTGGAAATAATACCGCTGTAATGGGGACAATACACGTGACTAAAATAGATTTCCATTAGCTCGTTAAGTCTCTGCAAGGACACATGCATATAGAGGGAAAGCAGAAAGGAGCAAATATGTTTGTTAATTAATCAAACTTAAATTTACATCAAGAAAAAATAAAGGAGCAGTGTAAGCAGAAACAGAATAGAATAGAATGGACTTTATTGTCATTATATTTGCATATAACAAGATTAAGGACTCCAATTTAAGGTGCGGTAGTGGAAACAAATATGGAATAAAAATAAATTACACAAGTAGTAATAATTTAAATAAACAGACTACTATCCAATAAAACAATAAGCAATCCTGTACAACAGGGGTGTCCAAAGTGGCCCGCAGGTCATTTTTTTAACGGCCCCACGGCACATTTTAAAAATACGATTGAAAAAAATTAAAAACATGATAAGTGGTATAAAAGAGCAAACAGGTGAAATGTAACAAGAAAATGTCGCAATGTTTACTCTAATAACACAAAGCTGCCATGCAGGCTGTTTCTTTCTTTAAAAAATAATAATGAATCAAAATCAATGTCATTATGAATTATTGACCTATTCAAGGCTCCAATTACGTCACATTTGAGATATTTTTGGGGAAAATGTTGCATATTTTGTGTTTGCCATATAAAAAACTGAGCTGTTTTTTTAAAGGGCCTTAAACGAAAAACATAAACAACAATAAAACGTATAATTGACGGATAGATCTGAAGTTGATCTCGAGATTGTGTTAAAAGTAAACAGTAAAAAAAAAAATATATATATATTTTTTAACACTATAATTAATAATTTTAGTGTGATTTGTTTTTAAGTGTCATTGCTCAAAAAATAATAATGAATTAAAATCAATGTTGTTATGAGTTATTGACCTTTTTAAGGCTCCAATTATTACATAATCTCAAATATTCCACTTAAAAATGTTATTGTGTGAAAATATTGCATATTTTGTTTTTTTTCCATAAAAAAACAGGGTTTTCTTTGACAACAAGAGCATACAACTTAAATCTTTAAAACCGTTATATTGACAGATAGACCTAATGTTGATCTAGAGATTTAAAACTTGAATAATAATAAAAATAATAATACTGAATAATGACACATTTTTAATATTTTTTTGACCAAAACCCTTTGGGGTCCTCGGGATCAAGCCTGAGTGGAGGCCTAAATTTATATTTTTTATACATATATTGTATTGGTTTTTAAAATAAAAAATATCAAAATGGCCCCCGCTTGCTTTGATTTTTCAGAATGCGGCCCTCAGTGGAAAAAGTTTGAGTACAATATACAAAACAATACACAAAATACTGTACAATATACAGAACAAAACCAGAGTACCAGAGTAATAAAGTAATAACAATCAGTGTCTTACGTATTGCACTCGAAGGATAATATTGCACAGTAGGGTATTAGGGTAGGATATTGTATAGGAGTGGATTATTAAAAAAATTGTGTTTTAAGTGAATATGGACTTGCAGACGAGTGTGTCAAATACACACCAGTGAACAGCACAACAGTAACTGGAGCTGGAGACTGTGAACCTGGTCCATTGGGACTGAAAGGGGTCGGCGGTCTCAGGGAGTATGATGGATGTATTGGAATAGCCGACTCTATGTTGTACTTGTTCGCCGCACTCATTCGGAACAGTGGCCACTCGCCGTTGGCCGTGACTTTGCAACAGCCAGTGAACTTGTAGGCCTTTGGCAAGTCTTCACTCTCTTCTCGGCTTTGACCAAATGTACCCGCCCCTCGTGGATTAAGATATTATTATAATTCTGTGAAAATGCTGACAAATGATGTTGCTATCAAAGAAAGAACTGTTCAAACATCACAGCATACTGTATCATATCAATCCCCAGATACCTGCTCGGACTAATGGGAATGACATCGAAGCGATGTTTTGTATTATCCAGTAAATACAGTGGTACCTCAATTTGCGAGCAATATTCCTTCCATGTGTGTAACTGCAAACACTTGTATATTAAAATTAATGGAAATCAATTAGGGTTGTCCCAATAGCAATATTGTGGTACCAGTATCGGTGTCAGAGGACTGCATAATACTACTAACTTACTCTATACTTGTCACTGTTTTTTTTAACTAAATATTGGTATTATATGTATACAGTCGTGGTCAAAAGTTTACATACACTTGTGAAGTGTATGTAAACTTTTTGTCAGGCTTGTCCCTGACAGTTTGGTCAAGTTTTAGTTTTTTCTCTGTGTTTGTTTCATTTCCTGTCAGCACTCTTATTTTGGTTCAGTTTCCTGTTTGTCTCTCTGAGTGCTGTCCCCTCAGCTGTGGTTGATCGGCACCGGGCCACACCTGGTGTCAATCAGCCAGCTACTATTTAAACCTGCTTTGTCCTCCACTCGGTGCTGGATTATTGTCATTCCTACCTGTCGTGTGGATATCGTTACAGCTACTACCTGTCGTGCTATTACTTGTTGTTGTGTCTTCGTAGCGGTAAGCTGTTTCTGTTCGCTATTTGTAGTTTGCTTTCTCCTAGCTCTTTTGTTTTGTGTTTTCTTGTTAGCCATTAGCTGTTTCCAGTTTTTCTGTTTACTGGTTCCTGTTTACAGTTTTGGCTATTCCTAGTTCCTGGTTTGTGTTTTTACCTTTTATTTTATGAACATTAAATCATGTTTTCCTGGACAATGCCTGCCGCCATCTCTGCATCTTGGGGTTGGTCACCAACAACTCATTGTGACACTTTTGTTTCATCTGACCACAGAACTTTCCTCCAGAAGGTCTTATCTTTGTCCATGTGATGTCAGATATAACAAAAATGTAGCTGTTTGTTCACAATACACAGCAATATGTTTGGAGGAGAAAAGGTGAGGCCTTTAATCCTAGGAACACCATGCCTACCTTCAAGCATGGTGGTGGTAGTATTATGCTCTGGGCCTGTTTTGCTGCCAATGGAACTGGTGTTTTACAGAGAGTAAATGGGACAATAAAAAAGGAGGATTACCTCCCAATTCTTCAGGACAACCTAAAATCATCAGCCCGGAGGTTAGGTGTTCTAACAGGACAATGACCCCAAACACACATGGTAAAGGAATGGCTAAATCAGGCTTGAATTAAGGTTTTAGAATGGCCTTCCCAAAGTCCTGACTTAAACGTGTGGATAATGCTGAAGAAACAAGTCTATGTCAGAAAACCAACACATTTAGCTGAACTGCACCAATTTTGTCAAGAGGAGTGGTCAAAAATTCAACCAGAAGCTTGCCAGAAGCTTGTGGATGGCTACCAAAACCGCCTTATTGCAGTGAAACTTGCCAAGGGACATGTAACCAAATATTAAGATTGCTGTATGTATACTTTCTATATACCTACTCAGTGGCCTAGTGGTTAGAGTGTCCGCCCTGAGATGGGTAGGTTGTGAGTTCAAACCCCGGCCGAGTCATACCAAAGACTATAAAAATGGGACCCATTACCTCCCTGCTTGGCACTCCGCATCAAGGGTTGGAATTGGGGGTTAAATCACCAAAAATGATTCCCGGGCGCGGCCACCACTGCTGCTCACTGCTCCCCTCACCTCCCAGGGGGTGATCAAGGGTGATGGGTCAAATGCAGAGAATAATTTCGCCACACTTAGTGTGTGTGTGACAATCATTGGTACTTTTTAACTTTAACTTTTGACCCAGCAGCTTTGGTCACATTTTCAGTAGACCCATAATAAATTCCTAAAATTACCAAACTTCATGAATGTTTTTTGTGTCCAACAAGTATGTGCTCCAATCACTCTATTACAAAAAAATAAGAGTTGTAGAAGTTATTGGAAACTCAAGACAGCCATGACATTATGTTCTTTACAAGTGTATGTAAACTTTTGACCACGACTGTATATATTGTATCTGCTGATGTACTTCTGTCGTAGTTGTAAAGAAAAAAACTACAACAAAAAAAATAAAAAAATTGGCTGATATTGATAAAAGAAGGGCAATATCGATATGCATCAAAATGCCAAAATGGGCTGATAACCGGTCGATCCCTAGCATTTACCTTGGATTGCAGACTAAAACAAGTCTGCAATCTTGTATTAGTCTGCAAGATTAATACAAAATTGTATTAATCTTAACAACGGCTGATTTTCCGTCCGTTGTTTCTAAGTCTGCGTATTATCCCATACTTACTTATTATAAACTACTTGTTGTCATAGAGCTTCTGCATGTTTTTACTTATGACTTCTGGCAAACTGTCCCCGACATCTTTGAGGGTCGGACCAGAGAAGTCCCTTTCGGCATGACAACCTAACAAGTGATGTGTATTGTTGAGTCAGGAATAGACACGAGAAATGGAAACAGCTTCTGCAGCTTTTCAATTTTTTATGGATAAATGTTTGTCATTTGTGGCTGCAAGCACGAAAGCTTGCAACATTTTGTGTGAATGAGACTGACTCTGTAGCGGGGCTTGATTCGTCAGGTTGACTCTGAACACTTAGAACCATTTTTTAAGGGTTTGTTTCTCTGATTTGGTTGTTTAATTCTCCTACTTTTCTTATTAATGATGATAGCAGGGCAGGATCTTGATCCCTGAGCGCACATCAGTTGTCGAATAAAAACCTAGGTTTAAAAATGAAGCAGGAACAACAACGTGTAACAATATATTAACTCTTTATTGCACAAACGACACAGGTCTGTTACGAATATTATTTCAATCTAGAACAAACACGCTCGTAACTGAAGGTATGGTCGCAATTTAAAGCATTACAAAAAGCCGGGACACCTAGTCTTGGCTAGTAATTACTCTCTCCAGTTGAAATTACCAGACCAAGTTGCTTAATGTCGTTAAGCATGCAGTGAGAACTAAATCCATCCTTCCATTTTCTACCGCTCGTCCCTTTCGGGGTGGCGGGGGGTGCTGGAACCCATCTCAGCTGCATTGGGGCGGAAGGCGGGGTACACCCTGGACAAGTCGACACCTCATCGCAGGGCCAACACAGATAGACAGACAACATTCACACTGTACAACTAAATTCAAAATATCGAAATACAATATAACAAAAGATAATCCTCATAGAAAACTTAAACATGTATTTGCAACTCAAAACATTCATTTGAGTGAATAATATAACTATATAATATTACTTGTATTGCAAACACATACTTGCTATTTAGGCCAGCTTACATGCTAGTGGGCTAACTATTAGCATGCTAGCAAGCTCACATTTAGCATAGTAACTCCCCAAAGCATTGCATTTAAATCACAGGGTACACAAACTGATTGCTTTTAAGTAGAGATGTCCGATAATATCGGACTGCCGATATTATCGGCTGATAAATGCTTTAAAATGTAATATCGGAAATTATTGGTACCGGTTTCAAAAAGTAAAATGTATGACTTTTTAAAATGCTGCTGTGTACACGGACGTAGGGAGAAGTACAGAGCGCCAATAAACCTTAAAGGCACTGCCTTTGCGTGCTGGCTCAATTACATAATATCTACAGCTTTTCACACACACAAGTGAATGCACGCATACTTGGTCAACAGCCATACAGGTCACACTGAGGGTGGCCGTATAAACAACTTTAACACTGTTACAAATAAGTGCCACACTGTACACCCACACCAAACAAGAATAACAAACACATTTCGAGAGAAAATCCGCACCGTAACAAAACATAAACACAACAGAACAAATACCCAGAACCCCTTGCAGCACTAACTCTTCCGGGACGCTACAATATACACCCCCCGGTACCCCCTATAACCCCGCCCCCCCCAACCCCGCCCACCTAAACCTCCTCATGCTCTCATATCCCAAATTCCAAGCTGCTGTTTTGAGGCATGTTAAAAAAAATTATGCACTTTGTGACTTCAATAATAAATATGGCAGTGCCATGTTGGCATTTTTTTTCCATAACTTGAGTTGATTTATTTTGGAAAACCTTGTTACATTTTTTAATGCATCCAGCGGGGCATCACAACAAAATTAGGCATAATAATGTGTTAATTCCACGACTGTATATATCGGTATCGGTTGATATCGGAATCGGTAATTAAGAGTTGGACAATATCGGAATATCGGATATCGGCAAAAAAGCCATTGTCGGACATCTCTACTTTTAAGTTACCTCACTGGCTGCATGCACTGGAGAAGTAAACAAAGTGTTTATGGGTGGTTACATTGGCAACTTGAAAGGGACTTATTTTTCTGCTACACAGTGTAGGACAAGTGCACCAATCATTACTGTCCCACAACACAACATGTACAGAGCAAATATTGGTTCCGCCATCTATTTAACCCGCAAATAGTTACAATGTCAACCATAAACAATGCCTTTTGAATAGAAACATTTATAAACTTGGCAAAGTGTGTGTATATAACCATGCCACTTTGAATATATGAAATTACATAAGAACCGTCTAATGGCAGCTACATTCCCATCAAAATCATTATCAATTTTGTACGCCACTTGAAGCTTGTGAGGTAAGGTCGAAGCAACAAAGATGCATCACTCAGCTTCGAGTAAGGTAACGGTTTTATGGATGAGCCTCTCTAGGTAAACTGGCTTGGAGAGACACTTTCCTTGGGCATTGATGGATGAGTCGCTGAGCAGCAGCTCCAGTTTTCTCACACATCCATCTTCAGCCATAAAAACTTTCGTCACTCTAGCCTGTTTTTATTCAGTCTGAGGTGTTACCTTCCAACATCACAATGTCATCGACCTTTGCATTTCTCTGTGTCTTAGTCCATTTTTGCACCTGTTGTAAGTTTAATAAGTGCTCCTTCCATCTACGTTTGTAGACCAGGGGCCGTATTTATCAAGCTTCTTAGAATTACTCCTAAGAAGTCTGCTAAGAGTTGACTTAAGAGTAAATAAATTCCTTGCTGAAAGCTGCACTTAAAAGTTAGTTATCAAGCGTCTTACTCACACTTTCAGCGAAGTGTAGGACTGAATCTTAAGTGTCACACTCAGAGCTGAATTACGACATTACTATGTGCCGTAAACAGAATTTTAGGTGACGTCATTTCTGTGTCCATAGAAATGACCAATCACGGAAGGGAATCCCTTGTCTAAGAATAAATAAATATCTTAGAAATATTGAAGTGGACAATGGGAGTGTATATTTTGACAATAAACTACAAAATAATACAAAAAAAACTAGTCCCCACCCGCACTCACGCTACCGCTCCCTCTCGTCTCTCGCCCACACACTCGCTGACGTCACTCACCTCACATGCTGTCACCTATTAAAGGGCCACACACACACATACGCTACTCTCATAACATTTACTTTCCAATTAATTAATTAGGCAACTAATTTGAAACTGGTGTGGGTGGCTCTATATATACTAGCCCACTGCAGCCACATGCAGAAATCAACAAGGAATCGAAAATTATTAAATCTGTGACAAAAATAATACCCGCTCTGTCTAAACGATACCGTTTGATCAGCTGCTCGTCATCAAACAAAGCCAGGACATCATTCCGCTCCCTGAACGTTCGCGCACAACTCTCTCGCTTTAGTGCCATCCCCTGCTGGCAACTCCTAACCACTTAGGACACCTCTGAAGGTCTCTTAAATATCGTGGAGAGTAGGAGTGATTCTTAGACTTAAGAAAGTTGATAAATAGCTTTTATTCTTAAGTTTGAGAGTAGGACTACATTTCTCAAATTCTCAGGACTTAAGTGTAAAATGGCACTCTAAGACGCTTGATAAATACGGCCCCAGAACTCATTTTTCAGAAACTGCACCTTACGCCATCTTCTGAGAAGCTAAATATTGTCATGTCTGTGTTGATCATGTTTTTGTTTGGCCATGTACTGTTTGTTTTTTGGACGCTTTTTAGTTCCTGGTTTCACTTTTGTTTGTTTTGTCACCATAGCAACTAGAGATGCCGATAAATGCGTTAAAATGTAATATCGGAAATTATCGGTATAGGTTTTTTTATTATCGGTATCGTTTTTTTTATTTTTTATTTTTATTTTTTTAACACTCATTCACACTCATTCACACAAAAGGGTTGTTTCTTTCTGTTATTAATATTCTGGTTCCTACATTATATATCAATATATATCAATACAGTCTGCAAGGGATACAGTCCGTAAGCATGCATGATTGTGCGTGCTGCTGGTCCACTAATAGTACTAACCTTTAACAGTTAATTTGACTAATTTTCATTAATTACCAGTTTCAATGTAACTGTTTTTATATTGTATTACTTTCTTTTTTATTCAAGAAAATGTTTTTAATTTATTTATCTTATTTTATTTTATTATTTTTTTTTTTAAAGTACCTTATCTTCACCATACCTGGTTGTCCAAATTAGGCATAATTATGTGTTAATTCCACGACTGCATATATCGGTTGATATCGGTATCGGTTGATATCGGTATCGGTAATTAAAGAGTTGGACAATATCGGATATCGGCAAAAAGCCATTATCGGAAATCCCTAATAGCAACCCATTAGTTTTTCACCTGTCATGTCACGCACCTGTTTCACGTTTTGAGTCACGCACCTGTTTTCACTAATCATGTCACTATTATCATACTTGCCAACCCTCCCGTTTTTAGCGGGAGAATCCCGGTATTCAGCGCCTCTCCCGACAACCTCCCGGCAGAGATTTTCTCCCGACAAACTCCCGGTATTCAGCCGGAGCTGGAGGCCACGCCCCCTCCAGCTCAATGCGGACCTGAGACTGAGTGGGGACAGCCTGTTCTCACGTCCGCTTTCCCACAAAATAAACAGCTTGCCTGCCCAAAGACGTCATAACATCTAGGGCTTTTATAGAGTGCACAACTGCCCACACAACAAGGAGATGAAGCAGAAGAACGAGGAAATTACAGAAATGGCGGCTACCGGAACACTGAAATTCAAGTTTTTTTTTTTTTTTCTATGTAAATAAAATAAATATATATATATATATATATATATATATATATATATATATATATATATATATATATATATATATATATATATATATATATATATATATATATAATTCACTGAAAGTCAAGTATTTCATACATATATATATATATATATATATATAAATGAAATATATATGAAATACTCGAGTTGGTGAATTCTAGCTGTAAATAACCACGGCCCCCGCCCCCAACCACCCCACCCCCGACCAAGCCCCCTCCCCCTACCCCCCACCTCCCGATATTGGAGGTCTCAAGGTTGGCAAGTATGCTATTATTTAAGCCCATTGTTGCCAGGAAGTCAGCCTGGCGACATCACACTCTCTACACACCCTTATGATCCATGCTGCTCTTTTTCATGCCCTTTTGTCGTCCAAGTAAGTTTTCTTTATTCATGCCAGAGTTTGCAAGTTTTGTGTTATGTCCATATAGTTCTGCCTTTGTGCAATTTTTTGTTTTTATAGCCAAGTGTTGCACTTTCACCCTTGTGCGCGCCTTTAGTTTGTTCTTTTTGTTATAGTAAAAATAAATATGTATTTACCTTCACGCCATGTCTGGTCCAAATCATTTGCACCACGGGAGAACAAACCACGCCATAGTCCAAGTATTGACAAATATCTTCCTTCACATACTCTCCTACTAGTGGTAAGACAATGCAGGACTTCATGGTCAAAATGTGATCAGGCGAAAGTGGTTGAGGTCCTGTGGGATCATTTAGTGAGTACACTGGTAAAGGCCTATTGTTTATAAAAGCTGTGACTCCAGAAAGATAGATACGCAACAATGATCCATTAAGTCTGTGGGATGACTGATGCTAGATGGATGTCAAAACACTCATTGATCTTATTTGTCTTTCCTAAACTCCTCGCATATGGCCTGCAGGTGGTGGATTCATTAACTCACAGCTGAGTTGTTTTAAAAATACATGATCCATCGTCTTCATCGCTTCAACGAACTTCTTAACATGTCGCCTGAGTCTCGCAACAGCTTTGGGTAATTTAGCCCAGCTGGAGAACTTCCAAAAATCATTAAGTAGTGAATTTACCACCGTCAAAGTCTGGTGTACCTCAGCTTTAGGAACTTCCGGGTCTTCGACTATACCTCCAACCTTAATGTCTTCACAGGGAAGATTCTCACCCCAGAGAGACTATGGACCAGTAAACCAGTCAGAACAATTAGCTCTTTCAATTTGAGGCCTTGGAATGCACAGTCTGCTAGGTTTTCTTCAGACTTGACATGCCTCCACTGATTTGGGATTGGTACAGTCTTTGATTTGCTGAATGCGATTTACTACAAAAATGTGCAATCTACTGGCATTGTTGAGTCTGTCCATAAAAATTCCTGAGCATTTATTTCCAAGTCTCTTTTAAGTAGCTTACTTGTACGAACAGCAACAACTGCTGCTGACAATTCAAGTCTTGGTATTGTAGTGACCTTGGTTATTGTAGGTGGTCTAATATTCAGCATATACTGTATTTTGCATATACATGAAGACAGACACGTTAAATGGATTGCACTCTCTATTTTACTCATTTAACAGACACAATCCTCAGCGCATATGCCTTGTAGACACACCCAAACCTTTAGTAAATCAGGCCCAAAATAGCTGCAAAATGTAAAACAGTCTTAGAAAAGTATTTTTATTTCATGCAATAAAAAAGTTATTTGAATTAAAAAAAAAAACAATCAATTTGCAGGTACTTGCCATGAGGAGTGTAATGATCGATCATAGATCGATTTGTATTTCAAAATTTTAAGTACTGTACTTTCCGGACTATAAGGCGCACTTAAAATCCTTTTTTTAATGTCAAAACTTGACAGTGCGCCTAATGTAAGGAATACGTTAGGTTGAACTTACCCACCTCGAAGCTATTTTATTTGGTACATGGTGTAATGATAAGTGTGACCAGTAGATGGCAGTCAAACATAAGAGATACATGTAGGCTGCACTATGATGACAATATGACTCAAGTAAACAACACCAACATTTTATATGTTCCATTGAAAATAGAGAACATTACACACGGCGCTCAAAAATCTATCAAAATGTTTCAGTACGACTTGTCGCTTGATGTGCTTCAACATACGAGTATTATTATGGTGTGTGTATAAGGTAAGACATTAACTGGCGTTTTGTTTCACAATATTATGCATAGGCAACTTTTCTTACCTTCTGGTACCTGCTGATCTGTATTTGGGATCTGCATAAAGCCTAAAAATTGCGCACATCCACCTTTGTAGTCCGTGTCGACAACATAGTCGATAAGCTCCTTCTTTTTCACTATCTTCTTGTTATGGGACATTCATCCTCCGCTGTTGCCATTTCTAATATAAAGTAGTGTAAAGTTCTTACTTATATCTGTCAGTAAACTCGCCATGAAAGCGCTAAAACATACCGGTGTAGTGAGTTAACATTATTCACCCAAGGAACTTTAGTTATTAGAGATTTCCGGTCGGACGTTTTTTCACGGGACACATTGTTGTTTCCGGATGAGGAGATGCTGCTCCGTTATTGATTTAAGTAAAGTCTGAATGTCATTAAAACAGTTAGCTCCATCTTTTGACACTTCTTCCACTCCCGTCCTTGCACGCTACACCGCTACAACAAAAGGGGGGAGAAGACGCTGTCGAAGGTGAGCCACGTGAATAAGACCGCCCACAAATTGGCGCATCCGGAAGCGACTGTCAGAAAGCGACTTGAAGATGATCTGTAAAACATAATCCATGCAACATTTTGACCAAAGAACCACCATTACATGTTATGTAGACCACAGGGAAGTGTTTTCCATTTAGACAAACAATCATAACATGACCCCTTTTATGCGCCTTTTAATCCGGTGCGCCTTTGGTCCGAAAAATAGGAAAACATTTTTCTTATTGTCAATGCCCATTGAGAAAAAAATATGCATCAGCATTTGCTATAGTTACATTTTCCTTTTTCACCCAAGAAAGAAAAAAACAATAGGCATACTATACTGACATTCAGGGACTTTTGTACTTTTTGAACATTTAACACCCAATTCGCACTCTGAAAAAGCCTGCTCAGTGGCCTTGTGGTTAGAGTGTTAAGTTGAGAGTTCAAACCCTGGCCGAGTCATACCAAAGACTATGAAAATGGGACCCATAGCTTCCCTGCTTGGCACTCAGCATCAAGAGTTGGAATTGGGGGTTAAATCACCAAAATGACTCCCGAGCGCGGCCACCGCTGCTGCTCACTGCTCCCCTCACCTCCCAGGGGGTGGAACAAGGGGATGGGTCAAATGCAGAGGGTAATTTCACCACACCTAGTGTGTGTGTGACTATCAGTGGTACTTTAACTTTAACTTTTTTAAAAGGATAAAGCTGCAATGAGGACTACTTTCCAAAAGATGTGTTGTTGTGCCACCTGTCATTCGTGCACTAAAAATGGAATAAAATTGGTGTTTTTTTCCCGTTGTAAATAACTGTCAATGTCTTTGTCTCGTCTGCTCCTTGCAGCGAATGGAAGGACTGGCTTTGCAGTAACTGCTGTGTGGCCACTATAGATCTGAGGTAAGCACTTTTTTTTTCTTTGCAGACGCGAAGGCAGGGGTAAATAGCCGCATCTTCCCAGCACAGGATGTGCTTACCTGTGCCCGCCTGTCATCTCCAATCAGCCTTTTGATCCAGGGGCGCTCGTGTTGTGTTTGGCAGCTGGTGTCATGTTGTGGACAGGCGGCCGAGGAGGAGGATGGACACCCATGCTGCTTTGCAATCTGAGCAGGATTTCCATGTGACCACACACGTTAACCCGGGATTACTTGACATCTTTGTGGTCGTGTTCAGCTTTTCAAAGACACGTCACCGACCCACTCTCGCCATGCTTTTGAAGGCCAGTCAGGCGGAATAATCCATATTCCTGTGGTTAAGTAAGGACAAGCGCACTAAAGATGACTCATCGAGTCAAATACATCCGGGATATGCTTAAAAAAGGTAATTTACCATGTTTGTCTAAGGCAGGGGTGTCAAACGTACGGCCCACGAACACATTTTATCCGGCCCGTGGGATGAGTTTGCTAAGTATAAAAATCCATCCAACCATCCATTTTCTACCGCTTATTCCCTTCGGGGTCGCGGGGGGCGCTGGAGCCTATCTCAGTTACAATCGGGCGGAAGGCGGGGTACACCCTGGACAAGTTGCCACCTCATCGCAGGGCCAACACAGATAGACAGACAACATTCACACTCACATTCACACACTAGGGCCAATTTAGTGTTGCCAATCAACCTATCCCCAGGTGCATGTCTTTTGGAGTATAAAAATGTACCTGAAATTTTTGAATGAAAGAAACAGCTGTTCTAAATGTGTCCACTGGAAGTCGCAATAGCAATTATTTGTATCTTTGTAGATGATGCTACGTATGTACAAAATAAACCACATGATGTTGTACATCAGTGGAAGAAAATGATCAAACTACATAAATAACATACTGCAATTTGATTTTGATATCATTTTTTTATCTTGATAGATTGAAAATTAACACCAATGAGTTGACTGATGAACATTATTACATCATTTATTCAAAAAATATTAAAGGCCTACTGAAATGAAAATGTTTTATTTAAACGGGGATAGCAGATCCATTTTATGTGTCATACTTGATAATTTCGCGATATTGCCATATTTTTGCTGAAAGGATTTAGTAGAGAACAACAACGATAAAGTTCGCAACTTTTGGTCGCTGATAAAAAAAAACCTTGCCTGTAACGGAAGTAGCGTGGCGTCACAGGAGGAAGGACTCCTCACATTTCCCCGTTGTTTACAATGCAGCGAGAGAGATTCGGACCGAGAAAGCGACGATTACCCCATTAATTTGAGCGAGGATGAAAGATTTGTGGATGAGGAAAGTGAGAGTGAAGGACTAGAGAGGCAGTGCAGGACGTATATTTTTTCGCTCTGACCGTAACTTAGGTACAAGGGTTCATTGGATTCCACACTTTCTCTTTTTTCTATTGTGGATCACGGATTTGTATTTTAAACCACCTCGGATACTATATCCTCTTGAAAATGAGAGTCGAGAACGCGAAATGAACATTCACAGTGACTTTTATCTCCACGACAATACATCGGCGAAGCTTTTTAGCTACTGAGCTAACGTGATAGCATCGGGCTCAAATGCAGATAGAAACAAAATAAATAAACCCCTGACTGGAAGGATAGACAGAAGATCAACAATACTATTAAACCATGGACATGTAAATACACGGTTAATAATTTCCAGCTTGGCAAAGCTTAACAGTGCTGTTGCTAACGACGCAATTGAAGCTAACTTAGCTACGGGACGGCGGCGGCGGGCGTTGTAGCTTTTGACGACACCCCGGCCGCCATCAGAGTCGGCAAGAAACATATATTTCCCCAAAGTTACGTACGTGACATGCACATAGCGACACGCACGTACGGGCAAGCGATCAAATGTTTGGAAGCCAAAGCTGTACTCACGGTAGCGCATCTGCTATCCATCTCAAAGTCCTCCTGGTTGTGTTGCTGTAGTCCGCCGCTAATACACCGATCGCACCTACAGCTTTCTTCTTTGCAGTCTCCATTGTTAAACAAATTGCAAAAGATTCACCAACACAGATGTCCAGAATACTGTGGAATTTTGGGATGAAAACAGAGCTTTTTTGTATTGGATTTAATGGGTCCGAATACTTCCGTATCAACCATTGACGTCACACGCATATGTCATCATACATAGACGTTTTCAACCGGAAGTCCGTCCATCCATCCATCCATTTTCTACCGCTTATTCCCTTCGGGGTCGCGGGGGGCGCTGGAGCCTATCTCAGCTACAATCGGGCGGAAGGCGGGGTACACCCTGGACAAGTCGCCACCTCATCGCAGGGCCAACACAGATAGACAGACAACATTTACACTCACATTCACACACTGGGGCCAATTTTAGTGTTGCCAATCAACTTATCCCCAGGTGCATGTCTTTGTGGCGGGAAATTTAAAATTGCACTTTATAAATTAACCCGGCCGTATTGGCATGTGTTGCAATGTTAAGATTTCATCATTGATATATAAACTATCAGACTGCGTGGTCGGTAGTAGTGGGTTTCAGTAGGCCTTTAATAACGACAAATAAAGTATATATACTATTAACCGCAACAGGTAATTGTAAAAAAACCAACAACAAAAACCAACAACATTATGATTTGTACAATTTCAGAATGTGCTTGTTCTATTTTTAAACAAAGTGTTACGTACGGCGGGGGAAGGAGACGACACCAAAGCCAGAATCAGTTCAATAGGTTTATTGAACCTCTTGATGAGTGTGTGGGAGGTGTATGCTACTCTATGTGTTTGGTGCAAAACGATGTGTAGGATTAACAATGTTAATGTTACTAGGGTTTGTTGTAAGTGTGTGTTGGATGAATCTTTCGCCAGACCAGAGGGGCAAGGCAAGAAGGCAGTCCGTGGACAAGCAAGAGGTCAGGGACTGGAGAGAAGCAACGAGGTCCGTGTCCAAGCAGGGGCCGAGGATCGAGGGAGGCAGTCCAAAATCCAGAGAGGAGTCGACAACGCAGCTCGATCACAGGGAACAGGAAAAGCCCTGCGGGGAACACAAAGAACATAAGACACGGGAACAGGGAAGTCACAGGGAGAGAGCAAGTATGCGGGAAGGAAAGCCAGAGACGGGATGCTTACTACAAAGAGTGAACTACGTTCCGGCGCTGGATCTTTGGGTCCGCTGGTCTTTATGCTGCTTGCCTTTATTAGTTCCAGGTGAGCTGGTTGCTTGCAGCTTTGCCGGCGCGTGGCCGCGATGCAGCCAGAGCGAGTAGGGGCGTGTCCTTGCGCGCTGCCAGCGGAAGTGCACTAGCAGAAATGAGGGGTTGTGCATGTGCCGTGACACAAAGAAAACAATCTGAAGTTGTCTTTATTTTTAAGTTATCGTGCCGCGATTCTACCAGTCCGCCCCACTTGGGAGTAGATTTTTCTCCATGTGGCCCCCGATCGAAAATGAGTTTGACACCCCTGGTCTAAGGGATTTCACATAAGCAAAAGGCTGTTTCTTGACTGGAGTAGAAAAAAAAACAAGCTGCCAATTTGCAATAATTTGTGAAAAAGTGCTGAGTTTCACTGCGTGCTAAGGATGCCAGCATGTAAATATCCTGTTTAATTTCAGAAAATGATTGGAAATGATTAAAAAGGGGGGATAGGGCAATTAGGGAGGATGAAATATTACCTGTTAATCACACAGCTTCCTTAAGAAGTAATAATACTGTTAAGAACAAACCAATTTGTCTTGTGTCTGGAGGTTTTTCATCAAAACAGCACTTTGAAGAAGAGCTACTCGATCATTTGTATGTCAACTTTTTTCCCTGGAGCGTTTTATTATCCGAGGGGCACAAGACAAGCAAGGCGATGTCCCCGCCACAAATAAACATGTCAAATAGTTCTCACCTAATTGAACCGGAGCCACCTCATTGAGCCTCTTTATTAATTTCTGATTAAATATGCCCGTAACGTTCAATGCAGGCAATTCTGATTGCCTTCCAAAATTAATGAGGTGCACGTCTAAATATAATTGAGAGCATTGCATTGCAGATCAGGCTAATATACATGTAAGTACGGAAAGAGAAATGAATTAACTGTAATTAGAGGTAATCGTCTCATGCTTTGCTGTGTCTTAAGATCTAAACACAGCGGAAGGCATGTGCGCCTAGGATTTTTAATCCTAGTTGGAAAATTAATGATCACACAATTTGGTTGCAGAAAAAAATATTTGCAGATCTTAATAACATGTTAATAATAACTGTTTTGTACTTAAAGGGGAACTACACTTTTTGGGGGGAATTTTGCCTATCGTTTACAATCACTTTGAAAGACATGACGGATAGATTTTTTTTAAGGCATTCTAAATATTAAATAAAAGTCCGCCTACAGTGTAGGCAATAGCAGCTCCACAATTCCGCCCATAAAATCTGATACATAACCATTCAAAAAGTGGCAACAATACTCCATTTACATTTGAGATTTTAATATTAACCAAGTATTAGTGATATTGTTATTATAAGCGCTAACGCAGATCAACTATTTATAGCGGCAACGTGATCACTAGCGTGTGTGCCAATGTTTACATCATCGAGTGGTCTGCTGATTCCTCGCTGGAAGTTTATTGTCGATCATAAATCATGCCTCTCACCTGAAAAGTAGACGCTGAGGAAATAATCCAACAAGTTGGGACACTTTGACAGCCATTAAGGACCTGGAACTGGCGAGAACCACACGAAAAGCGCTCTATAGGCAGAATTTAACGACTCCCTTAAGCTCCTTTGTAAGCGGACTTTTGATCGAATGTATTTAATATTTAGAATGCATTAAAAAAAAAATTCCATCCGTCACCATGTCTTTCATAATGATTGTGAACGTTAGGCAAAATTCTAATAAAAGTGCAGTTCCCCTTTAAGAGTACACTGTAAAAAAAAAAGTCTGTAAAAAAAGGTTAATCTACTGGCAGCTATGGCTGCCAAACGAAAACCATAAAATTAAAGTAAAAAATTGTACACCAAATAATGATCAAAACATTATATTTACAGAAATTTTCATGAAACGTTTTGCGGAAAAATATTGTAATTTTACAGATTTTTACTAAATTATTAAGATCAACCACCTTTAATAAAGTGACGATGCAAACAGTTCTGCAGAAAAATACCTTTATTCTACAGAGTTTTTCCAAATTATTACGATCAAACACCTTTAATGAAGTGACAATGCTGGCAGTTCCACAGAAAAATACCATTATTTTACACATTTTTTCTGAATTGTTAAGATCAACCACCTTTAATAAAGTGACGATGCAAACAGTTCTGCAGAAAAATACCTTTATTCTAGATTGTTAGTATGGACATAGACTTTTATATAACAAGCTACATATTTAAAGAAAGATAATTACTGTAATTTTACATGAATTTGAAAGTAATTTAAGAAAACAGAAAATGCTTTGTATAATTAATTTGGTATTTTTCTGTAAAAAAAATAGAAATATACATAGTTTGTCATTACTGGCATATTACTTAAAATAACAGGCGGATTGTTTATTAACAGATAATGTCTTCAATTCTACAGTTTTATAAACTATTTAAAAAAAAAAAAATAGAAAAATTACAGTAGAAATTTAGAGTAAATTAACCATAAAAATAGGATTTTTTTTTTACAGTGTAGGGGTACACTTACAATTTGATTAAATGATCATTGTAGATCCATAACGCTGTGTCATGTCTGTGTTGATCTTGTTTTTGTTTTGCTTGGTTTTTGGACACTTTTTAGTTCCTGGTTTCACTTCCTGGTTTTGTTTTGTTTCCTTGGTTACTCATTAGTTTCACCTGTTCCACGTTTGGACTCACACACACCTGTCTCACGTTTTCACATTGTCATGTCACGCACCTGTTCACAGTTAGTCACGCACCTGTTTTCACTTATCATGTCACTATATAGGCTTTTCTGTTTCTGTTGTTCGTCCTGGCGACATCACATTCATGCCATGTTCACAGTTCCTTGTCACGTTAGTTCTTGTTTCATCTCATGCCAAGTAAGTTTTGTTTATTGTTCATAGTTTTGTGCCCACGTGCATGTCTTTTGTTTCATAGTCTAGTTTTCTACTTCCGCCTTTGTGCGCGCTTTTTGTTTTGTCATAGCCAAGTTTGTTACCTCCTCTGTGAGCGCCTTTTGTTTGTACCTTTTGTTTGAGTTAAAAGATTAAACATGTCCTCACCTGCACACCACGTATGGTCCAATTCGTTTGCACCACGGGAGAGTAAACCACGTCAAGGACCAAGTCGTGACACGCTGTTTAAAATTATTATTTTAAATGATGATATTTTACAAGATGCATAATACAATAAGACGATCTAAGCCAGGGGTGTCAAACGTACGGCCAGCGGGCCGGATCAGGCCCGTGAACAGGTATAATCTGCCCCGCGGCCCACGAGATTAGTTTACTCAGTATAAAAATGAGCTGCAGTTTTTTTTATGAGCCGTTCTAAATGTGATCACTGGGTGTCGCAATAGCAATTCTGCCAGGCAAGCAAACGGTTTATACTGGGGCCAAGCAAGCGGTACACAGTAAAGCATGGCTGCGACTCTTCCCACTCGACCCAAATGAAACATCACGCTTTGACACCCTCATTTTCTCAAGATGTCTCGGTCAAAAAAGAGAAAAGTGGATGCAGAGTGTTACTCAACCCTCTTGAATAGTTTCTACCTCAGTTTGTATGGTTTGTTGAGTTAGCACATGATTAATATGTGGAAATGACAAATTAGGTAGAAGAGTTTATTTATTTTGTTCAATCCCAGATAGGCTGTGACTTAGTTTAATGGATTTGTAGATACACTGAGACAAAGTCTAAGTTCATTTTGTTCTTCGTGGTGTTTTTTAAACTGTATAATTTTTTCTCTTTAAGAATTTTCAACTAACGAAGTGTTTTGTCAATATGATTATTATGTACATTTTCAAATAGTGCTTTTTCTATTTTTGTCCAAAGTAAAACAAAAAAACCCCAATATGAAGTTTATTTTTAAATTATTATGCCATGATTTTACCCGACTGTCCTACTTTGGAATATCATTTTTCTCCGTGTTCGATACCCCTGATCTAAGTGCTGCATATAATTTGTTGTATGACGTTTGGCACGTTTGAGTCATGTTATTGTATTATTACACAGTATGTATAATATCATGGCAGAACATGCGCTATGCGTACAGTAGGGCCCCGCGATCAGTGGTGGGCCCTGTTTAGTGTGAGGAAGCGCATAGAAAATGTCAATTAATGAATGACAGGGCAGAAAAAAAACATATTTTCTTCCACATCAAGTGAACCTATTAAGCCCTGGGCCGTATCCCTATCAAAAACAAAATCCAAAGAAATCAAGAGGTTTCATCCCCTCCACTACATCTACATGGGTGGTTTTGGTATTTGTCAGGCAAAATGCTGACCCATAAAGTAGACGTGAGTTTATGTATTACGTCAGCAAAGGTCAAGAAGGTTTGTAATGTTCCAATGTTTTCTCTTGTCGGGGTAAGAGTCCTTGTGGTAAAAGGTTCCTTACCTCAGACCCTGTCTGCATTAAGCCGAATAACTCATTAAATAATTATTTAGCCGAAGCCCCGTTTCGGCCATACTAAGTCATCGTTTAAGGTTCCCCTCCTTGGATAATTGTTTACACGGGTAAGTGCGCCGTCTATTTCTTCAATCTCCGGTTCTTAGCTTTGTATGGACTCATTGATCATTGACAAATTGAGTTCGGAGAGGAAGTGACGCCAGAAAGACTGCGCCCCACACAGGAAGTGACGTCAGAAAGAACGCGCCACAAACAGCTTCATTATAAAGCGGTTTCGTAACTCAGAGCTAACCACTGGAAATATGGAGGCGAGTCATCCAGACATGCCCGTGTTTCCCCTTCCGTCTGTACAGACGCTTGTGGAAATCACACATGAATACCTTAAGAGAAAGCGATTGCAGCAGTGACGTGCAGTCAGGGGAGGCATGTGAGGCGGGGCCTCACGTGCCATCATGGAAAGAAAAAAAATGTAAAAAGAAAAAAAATAATGAAATTGTTATATGTATCCAGTGATTATACTATAAAGTTATTTTCCATTTAACTTCACCAGTTTTAGATTATTTTTATTCAAAATCGCTGAATTTTCACATTTGCCGTTCAAATACTGAGAAGAGACTTGCGGTGAGTCACCAGCCAGTTGAGGCACGTCACTGAGTTGAGCCTCACCATGGATTGCGCAATGACTCGGCTAACTGCTGGCCTGCTGTGCAGTGAGACCGTATTGCTATATGAATTATATTATACATTTCCATAGTTTAGTTAGCTGAGGTATATAATGTACAGTGTATTTTGTCAACAACTGTATGTATGTAACGTATTTCTTATGCTGAGCATTAATAAAACGGCTGCAAAAGACGCACTGTGTGAGGCTCGCAGTAATACCGCCTCCTGGTGGTAGAGGGCGGTAGTGATCCCGGATCATTCTTGGGACTACTCGGCTGCAGAAGAAGTGACAAAAAGCAGCAACAGTTAGCAGCGATCGTTTATTTTTTCCTCTTGCCTGAACTATTATCATGGAGGATTACATATCTAAAATAAAACAGTTTTCTAAACTGGACTTTCAATCGAAGCAGGAGGTAATAATTAAAAGAAGATCTCCATCGAGACAGAGAGACTTTTAAAACTGAAGAAAGACAAGGAAGACTTCTATAAACAAGTTATCGATGCTTTTGTTCAAAAGGAGCGGCGCATGGACTTCATTTATAAGTAAAGGTAAGACCATAATAACGTTTTTTTTAATTAAATGTGTGTCATGTCTGTGTTCATGTTTTTGTTTGGCCATGTGCTGTTTTGTTTTTTGGACACTTCCTTAGTTCCTGGTTTCACTTCCTGGTTTTGTTTGTCACCATAGCAACCATTAGTTTCACCTGTTCCACGTTTGGACTCACACACACCTGTCTCACGTTTTCACAGTCATGTCATGCACCTGTTCACAGTTAGTCACGCACCTGTTTTCACTTTTCATGTCACTATATAGGCTTTTCTGTTTCTGTTGTTCGTCCTGGCGACATCACCCATTCATGCCATGTCCACAGTTCCTTGTCACGTTAGTTCTTGTTTGTTTAATGTTCATAGTTCTCCGCCATTGTGCGCGCCTTTTGTTTTCCTAGTCAAGTTTTTTACCTCCGCTGTGAGCGCCTTTTGTTTGTACCTTTTGTTTGAGTTTATAGTAATAATTAAACTATGTCTTTACCTGCACGCCACGTCCGTTCCAATTCTTTTGCACCACGGGAGAGTAAACCACGCCAAAGACCGAGTCATGACAATGTGCTTTTTTGTGTGTTACAGTTTGTATGTGTAAAGTTAAGTTAAAGTACCAATGATTGTCACACACACTAGGTGTGGTGAAATTTGTCCTCTGCATTTGACCCATCCCCTTGCTCACCCCCTGGGAGGTGAGGGGAGCAGTGGGCAGCAGCAGCGCCGCGCCCGGGAATCATTTTTGGTGATTTAACCCCCAATTCCAACCCTTAATGCTGAGTGCCAAGCAGGGAAGAATGTTGGTATGAGCTTTTAAACATAACCCGTTAACTGCTGCCAATCAAATGGTGAATAAGATACTCTTTAGGGTTCATATGTTTGTAGATCTGACTGTGACGAAGTCAGTGCCTCACCAGCCATGAACCTCACCGCACGTCACTGGATTGCAGCTATTTCGGATACAACACTTCTCAGACGGCAAGAGAACTTTCGAATGTCCAGGTCAGCTGTGATTCTACTTAGCAAAAAACTTTGTCCATTTGTCAACGAGAATGCAGGCTCCCGTGGATGTGATTAAAAAAAAAGGTAGCGTGTGCTTTGTATTACCTGGCCAACCAGGGAAGACTACTGAAAATATTGAATACAAGGACACTTACATGCGACAATATAATTTTCTTAATAGTACACAAAGTGTAAAAAAAAAGAAAAGATGGAACAAAGTGATTTTTGTCAAATAAAATAATTCTGCATTTTCCCACTATATATATGGTTTTGCTGCAAATGTGTGCAATTTTAACTCCTCAAAACGAGGCCGAATGGTTTTTGTGAGCGCCTTTTTAACAGTACTTCGCCCTTTACCTGCCCTCCCTGTACCCTACCTTTTTATTCCATCAACTTTCTGCGGCTTTGTGTGATTTCTGTCAAGGCACTCAGCTTGGCAAACACAATTAATTTGGTTTGGCTTAACCTTCAAATCGCTCGTACATTTTAAGAACTGCCTTTTCCAAGAAGGGAAGGACAACAAACATATGCCGTAAAAGGCCATTAGCCGCACTTGGACTTATGTCGTTCAGAAGAGTCCACAGTCAGATGGGTTCTCCCCTCAACCCAATCTCATCTGTGTCCTAATAGTTGTTTTTTTAAATATTTTTTTTCCTGCCTGGCCTCTGATGGTCTTTAAAAGCCCCTCTGAGAGCAGGTGATTATATACTTAGGGAGGATAGTGATTGTTGCTTCCTGTCACGTGGAATGTTTCTTTACATTGAAGGTCATGCATGACGTTAGATTGTTTCTTTCTCACTGTCATGTACAGATTGGAATTGTAAATACAGATCGGATTGTAAATAATGTAAATAATTCAATGTGATTATCTTGTGTGATGACTGTATTATGATGATAGTATATATCTGATAGTATATATCTGTATTGTGAATCAATTTAAGTGGACCCCGACTTAAACAAGTTGAAAAACTTATTCGGGTGTTACCATTCAGTGGTCAATTGTATGGAATATGTACTTCACTGTGCAACCTACTAATAAAAGTCTCAATCAATCAATCAATCAATCAATCAATCAATCAATCAATCAATCAGAGAGAGGCATTTTTTAGGATCCATTTTGACCAATGCCTCCATTTCCCCAAAAATATCAGAATGTCTGACAATACACTTCCATGTAGCCTTCAAGTTATGTTTATGGCCAAATATACATAGTCTGTTTTCACTTAGAGATGGTCCAAATGAACTCAGGGGTGTCCTGAAATTCAAACATAACATGATAAATTCCACATTCAAGGCTCAAACGTTATCTATAGCGGGGGGTGAAAATGTGGGACAATGTGAGCGGAGAAATTAAACCGTCTTCTAGCCTAAGAGTTGTTCAACCTTGCGGTAAAAAATGTGTTGTTGGGAAACTATCAAAAACATGACTAGTTAGTAACTTAGATATTGGGTTTCATTATGTAAAAGAGCTTTGAGTCACTAGAGAAAAGCGCTATATAAATATAATTCACTTCACTTCACTAGTTGTTTGGACTATCTCAACTGTGGGACACAGGTGCAAACAGAACTCACTGTGGAATAAGGGACATAACACACCAGACAAGGCTTCAGAAGACGAAAGATATCCAGGCAAGATGGAGCTAATCTCAAGGTCGCTCAATGCTATTGACAAAGTGCTTTCCAGCAGGCGTGTGGGCCCGGGTGAGCCGACCTGTCCTGATGGGACCTTTGGACGGTTGAAACAAGAAGAAACATGAATTGGACAACATGTGGACTAACAAAAAACAAAAAAACCACAACTTGTCATTATCATCCATTATCATATGTTATTCTTGTTCTGAAATTGTCATGTATCCATCAAATCTGCTGTTGAAACTTGGACTATATAACCAACATATATAACCAGCATATAAATTGATTGTAAATTAGGTGCGGAACATGGATAAGCATTCTTGCTTTTTTCCCGTATCCCTTTTAATATATATATAGTAATCCCTTTTAATAGATATGTATGTGTATATATATATATATATATATATATATATATATATATATATATATATATATATATATATATATATATATATATATATATAGTAATTTGCATGTCTGTCAAATTACAAAGAGTGATGAAAGATTTAAAGGCCTACTGAAACCCACTACTACCGACCACGCAGTCTGATAGTTTATATATCAATGATGAAATCTTAACATTGCAACACATGCCAATACAGCCGGGTTAACTTATAAAGTGCAATTTGAAATTTCCTGCAAAACTTCCGGTTGAAAACGTGTAGGTATGATGACGTTTGCGCGTGACGTCAATGGTTGAAACGGAAGTATTGGGACACATTGTATCCCAATCCAAACAGCTCTGTTTTCATCGCAAAATTCCACAGTATTCTGGACATCTGTGTTGGTGAATCTTTTGTAATTTGTTTAATGAACAACGGAGACTGCAAAGAAGAAAGCTGTAGGTGGGATCGTGTATTAGCGGCTGGCTGCAGCAACACAACCAGGAGGACTTTGACTTGGATAGCAGACGTGCTAGCCGACGCTAGCCGCTGACCGTGTCGATGATCGGGTGAAGTCCTTCGTCATGCCGTCAATCGCTGGAACGCAGGTGAGCACGGGTGTTGATGAGCAGATGAGGGTTGGCGTAGGCGGAGCGCTAATGTTTTTATCATAGCTCTGACGAGGTCCCGTAGCCAAGTTAGCTTCAATGGCGTCATTAGCAACAGCATTGCTAGGCTTCGACAGGCGGCACAGCATTAACCGTGTAGTTACAGGTCCAGTGTTTGGTTCGGTGTCTGGTTCGATCAACAATAGTAGTATTGTTGATCTTATGTCTATCCTTCCAGTCAGGGGCTTATTTCTTTAATTTCTATCTGCATTTAAGCACGATGCTATTACGTTAGCTCCGTAGCTAAAGTGCTTCACCGATGTATTGTCGTGGAGATAAAAGTCACTGTGAATGTCCATTTCGCGTTCTCGACTCTCATTTTCAAGAGGATAGTCCGAATCGCTCTCGCTGCTGGTGTAAACAATGGGGAAATGTGAGGAGCCTTTCAACCTGCGACGTCACGCTACTTCCGGTACAGGCAAGGCTTTTTTTTATCAGCGACCAAAAGTTGCAAACTTTATCGTCGATGTTCTCTACTAAATCCTTTCAGCAAAAATATGGCAATATCGCGAAATGATCAAGTATGACACATAGAATGGATCTGCTATCCCCGTTTAAATTAAAAAAAATCATTTCAGTAGGCCTTTAAAGCTTTACATGGACTGGCACTTCAGTATATCTCGGACCTCATCCAAATTTACACTCCTGCGCGCGCTGAGGTCCGAGAGCCAGCTCCAGCTCGTGGTGCCCAAGACTAGACTTAAAACGAGGGGAGACAGGACCTTCTCTGTGGTCGGCCCTAAGCTCTGGAACACTCTGCCCCTCCATGTTCGAACTGCTCCCACAGTGGAGTGCCCAGGGAACCAGGGACCACCGCCCCCATGCAGCCAAGCCGGACAGCAACAGGAACCCCAGAGCCTGGCCCACCGCGCCGCCCACAAGGGCCAGCAGCAGGCCGCAGACAGACGCACCCGGCAGAGGACAAGGCACGAGAAAAGCAGGGGGCAGACCCCACACGGACACAAAGGCGGGAAGGGCCCGGAGACCCCCCGCAACCGGACGGGAAGACCGGCAACCGGGCCCCCACGAGCCCCCCCCCCACCCCCGGAGAGCGTGGCGAGGCCAGCCCACGGCCACCCCACGGCCACCCCACCCAAGCCGGCCGCCACAGGACCACCCAGCATGGGGCCGCGGGAACCACCCACCCCACCCGCAGGGACCCCAACGATGGAGATGGAACAACCAGCAACCGCCCCGCCGAGCCCCCCCTGAGGTAGGGGAAAATAAATAAATAAAATAAATAAATAAATAATAATAATAATATTAATAAAATATATTAAAAAATAAGAATAAATAAATAATTAAATTAATTTAAAAAAAAAAAAAGAATTAAAAGAAGATCACAGACATGCTGACACACAAGGTCGCTACCCCAACAACTGGCCGACTCGCAGCACCTCGGAATACCCTGCAGCACCAAGCTACCACAGTAGACGCAGGGACCAGACCCAGCAGGCCCCAACCAAGACGGGCACCCGAAAGGGATGGACGGTGGGACCCAGGAGCTCCAGACACACAGTCCGGATGTAGTAGCCTGAGGCGCCGACCCCCACCCGACAGGCAGACCCAGAACGTACCCCCAGAAATATACATACATATATATATACATACACATAAACATACACATGTACACGTACACACACATACACATACACATATATATATATATACATACATACATACATACATACATACACACACACACATACACATACATATACAAAGTTTGTCAGCCCCGAAAACCACCACGCGCGCGTGCTGCCACCAGTCACAACATCAGCCACCCCCCTGCACCAGACCCAGCAGCCACGAGCGCCCACACCACAAACAAACGGCAGCAGAAACAGCAGCCACAACACCCCTAGACAGCCAGTACCACCCAATCAAATCAAAGCGATAAAAAAAAAAACGCGACCGGCAACCACACGCCAACAGGATCACAGAGACCAGCCATGTTTTTATCATAGCTCTGACGAGGTCCCGTAGCTAAGTTAGCTTCAATGGCGTCGTTAGCAACAGCATTGCTAGGCTTCGACAGGCGGCACAGCATTTACCGTGTAGTTACAGGTCCAGTGTTTGGTTCGGTGTCTCCTGATAGTAGTATTGTTGATCTTATGTCTATCCTTCCAGTCAGGGGCTTATTTCTTTTGTTTCTATCTGCATTTAAGCACGATGCTATCACGTTAGCTCCGTAGCTAAAGTGCTTCACCGATGTATTGTCGTGGAGATAAAAGTCACTGTGAATGTCCATTTCGCGTTCTCGACTCTCATTTTCAAGAGGATATAGTATCCGCGGTGGTTTAAAATACAAATCCGTGATCCACAATAGAAAAAGGAGAGAGGGTGGAATCCAATGAGCCCTTTTACCTAAGTTACGGTCAGAGCGGAAAAAGATACGTCCTGCACTGCACTCTAGTCCTTCACTCTCACGTACCTCATCCACAAATCTTTCATCCTCGCTCAAATTAATGGGATAATCGCTGCTTTCTCGGTCCGAATCGCTCTCGCTGCTGGTGTAAACAATGGGGAAATGTGAGGAGCCTTTCAACCTGCGACGTCACGCTACTTCCGGTACAGGCAAGGCTTTTTTTTATCAGCGACCAAAAGTTGCGAACTTTATCGTCGATGTTCTCTACTAAATCCTTTCAGCAAAAATATGGCAATATCGCGAAATGATCAAGTATGACACATGGCATGGATCTGCTATCCCCGTTTAAATAAAAACAATCATTTCAGTAGGCCTTTAAAGCTTTACATGGACTGGCACCTCAGTATATCTCGGACCTCATCCAAATTTACACTCCTGCGCGCGCTGAAGTCCGAGAGCCAGCTCCAGCTCGTGGTGCCCAAGACTAGACTTAAAATGAGGGGAGACAGGGCCTTCTCTGTGGTCGGCCCTAAGCTCTGGAACACTCTGCCCCTCCATGTTCGAACTGCTCCCACAGTGGAGTGTTTTAGGTCTCGTCTTAAGACCCACTTTTATTCTTTGGCTTTTAACACTATGTGAGTTGTGTGGTTCGGGGTCGCAGGGGGGTCGCTGGAGCCTATCTCAGCTGCACGGGACAAGCGGTAGTAAATGTATGGATGGATGGATGGAGTTGTGTGGTCCTCTGTGTTTTTAAAATGTTGATTTCTATTTATTGTTTTAATTGGTTTTACCCTTTGAAATCGTTTTTAACCCTTGTGTGGTGTTCATATTGTTGTTACTCAGCCAGTGTTCGTGGGTCTGATGGACCCGTTCATTTTGTGGCTTTTAATGCCTCACAATCAAACACTTTTATGTTAAAATACTGACTTATCCCAAAAAACATCTGTAATGAAGTGCTTCGAGAGGCTGGTAAAGGAATACATTGTCTCCAGACTTCCCCCCACATTCGACCCATACCAGTTTGCTTATCGCCCTAACCGCTCCACAGAGGACGCCATCTCCTCTGCACTCCACCTGAGCTTAGCACATCTGGAAGGAAAGGACACACACGTGCGGATGTTGTTTCTGGACTTCAACTCGGCATTCAACACCATCATCCCGCAGCACTTGGTGAGCAAACTGGCCCCCCTTGGATTCAGACCCCCCCTATGCAACTGGCTGCTTGACTTCCTCACAGACAGACCCCAATCTGTGAGAGTGGGCAACAACACCTCCAGTGCCATCTCCCTGAGCACCGGCTCCCCCCAGGGCTGCGTCCTGAGTCCGCTGCTGTTCACGTTGATGACCCATGACTGCTGCGCCAGGTCCACTACTAACCACATTGTGAAGTACACAACAGTAGTGGGCCTCATCCGTGACAACAACCACATGGACTACAGGGAGGAGGTGAAACATCTGTTTGACTGGTGCAGAACCAACAACCTGGTCCTGAACGTCGACAAGACCAAGGTGATCATTGTCGACTTCAGGAAGCACCAGTCCAGCCACGCTCCACTCTTCATCGATGGCACAGCGGTGGAGATGGTAAGCAGCACCAAGTTCCTGGGGGTGCAGATCACTGACAATATGACCTGGTCCCTACACACCGGAGCTCTTGTAAAAAGAGCTCAGCAGCGCATGCACTTTTTGCGTGGGATGAAAAGAGCACAGCTCCCTCCCCCCATTCTCACCACATTCTACAGAGGCACTATAGAGAGCCTACTGACCAAATGCATCTCTGTCTGGACTGGAGCCTGCAGTGCCTCAGACTGGAAGTCTCTCCAGAGAGTGGTGAGGACAGCGGAAAAGATCATCAGGACTCCTCTTCCTCCTATCCAGAAGATTGCAAAAAGCCGCTGCCTGACCAGGGCTCAGAAAACCTGCAGAGACTCCTCCCACCCCCACCAAGGACTGTTTTCACTGCTGGACTCTAGAAAGAGGTCCGCAGCCTCCGTAGCAGAACCTCCAGGTTCTGTAACAGCTTCTTCCCTCAGGCCCTAAGACTCTTGAACGCATCATAATAATCCCCTCAATTCCCCCCAAAAATGGATGAACTCGCTGGAATATAAAGACAATATAACATACATCCATAAACGTAGATGCATATGCAAAAGGGCAATATATTTATCTTTACAGTAATCTATTTATTTACATCTGCACCTTATTGCTTTTTTATCCTGCACTGCCAACCAGCTAATGCAACAACATTTTGTTCCTATCTGTACTGTAAAGTTCAAATTTGAACGACAATAAAAAGTACGTCTAAGTCTAAGTCTAAGACCCACAAACACTGGCTGAGTAACAACACGAACGTTGCATGGAAATTTCTCTGCCAGTTTCTGCATCCCACAGGGATTCTTCTTTTGTGTTTCTGCACCTGCGCTTCCCACACAAGATTGCAACATTGTTTGTCAACACTGTCTGCACTCATTTTGTCGCACATTTGACCCTCTGATGTTCTGTATACCTACACTCTGTCCTCCTCCTGTCTAGGCCTGCTGTGTGTGTGTGTGGGCGTGTGGTACACAGAACATCAATTTCCACACTTCTATTAGCCCCGGGTCCAGTGGACCCCGGACATCTTATATGTAATAGAAATGTGTAGGGGGGGGGAGGGTGTAGGGTGTATGGTGTGTGTTCATTAAATATGTATTCTGATATTTGTTCTTCACAGAAAATGAGCCAAAGCCAGTGAGTCTCAGTTTGAAAAATTCATTAATTGTATCATTTTTCTTTTAATAAAAATCGAAGACGGGTCCCACAGACCCGAACACCACACAAGGGTTAATCAAATGTAATTTTATATTGTTTTTATATTGGTTTTATATGTATTTATTTTTTCGTTTTATTCAGTCATTGGTGGAGCTAAGGATACTATTGGAATATTATTTTTAATATTGTTGTGCAGCACTTTGGAAACCTTTTTGTTGTTTAAATGTGCTATATTAATAAAGTGGATTGGATTGGATGAAGTGTTACTATCATACTTTTTTTTTTTTTTTAATAATGTCCTGCCCAGCTTCTCGGGCAAATCATATAGCAGATGTAGATGCCCATATCGGCTGTTCAGATTTACTTTACAAAAGAGAAGTGTAGGATACTTCTCTTGTTGCCTTATTTGTATTTTGACTTTATTAAATGTATTTATATTATCATTTGGTGCAGCCGGGCCGGAGCAGGAGGGGATAGAAAGAGAAAAAAAAGACAGAGAGGGGAATTGTGCGGACAAGAGGGGGATTAGACAGAGAGACAAAAACAACAGCAAACACAACAACAACAACAGAGCAACATCAGCAAATACGACATGTACAAATATGATGGTAAAAGTAATAGCAAATAAGCAGTTAGCGAAAATAAAAAATAATACAGAAATGACAATGAGCATTATTACACTAAAAATGGAGCAATATGAATACCAATAGAAATAGTGCTATTGATAATAAACAATACCAATACTTTACCTTTATTATCAACAATACAATTGTTCAAATGCAACAATACATATACGTAATGATAACTTGAGATACGAAAGAATGCAGAAAAATGGAGGGGAAGAAAGAGAAGCAACCTACATTAACCTTGTAGATTGTTATAGTAACAATAGGTTAAGCTTTGTCAGTGTGCCATGTGTTATACCCAGTTTACCCTAGGGCAACAACCTTAATATATGTTTGATGAAACGTGATTATGTGCATGTGTGATGTGGACCCGAGTGGTGGTATATTTAAAATCGAATACAAATGTTGCTAAAAACAAATATAAAATATTAAGAACCCAATGAAGTGAGAGCAGCTGTCCAAAATAAGGGAAGATGATTTTGCTTGTTCACAATTTATTACAATATAGCTAAAACCAGTCCAGTTGACAACGCTAAAAATATAATTATTGTGAGGGTACAGCCGCGACAGGCTTGGGGTTCCGCGTCCTGGCTCCGCCCACTTCCTCCTGCACACACAATTAACACGGAGGCAGGCCACGGGGATAAAATCTTTTAAAACCAAGGAGACGCTCTCCGGGCTGACGCCACACTTACACGCAAGGCATGGTTTCCCCTGCCCTTGCTGTAGTTCCACGTCGAAGTCTTGGGTACGCCCACTCTCCTCGCCAGTCGGGACCTACGTGGCGGTACCCGTCCCGTCTCGCTCCGCCTCCTGGTCGCTCCTGGGGGTCGCCGCAGGTCTCTGGGTCCCCGATCGCCCCCTGTCCACAGGACCACACAGCCAGCGTACAACGCACGAGCCCGCAAGCCCACAGCCCAAGGCAGTTGGTTGTCCCCACAGATCCACAACAAACGTCACCTACTTCCGAGGCAGAGTTTCCTCTGCCCCTGCGTGTTGTGGGCGTCTTGGGGTTCACTCCGGTAGCCTGAGGGGTCGGCTGTGTAGTCCGGGGGTTCCTTCCCAGCCTGCGCGCGTTCCCCCCGGTCGCTCTCGGCAAAGCCGGTCGATCCTCTCCGGTCGATTCCTCCTGCTGTCGCTCTCCTGCTGCTCCTCCTCGTTCCTCTTCCTTCTCCTGCTGCGGTCCTTTTAAATGTGCAGTCTTAAAGGCCTACTGAAATGAATTTTTTTTATTTAAACGGGGATAGCAGATCTATTCTATGTGTCATACTTGATCATTTCGCGATATTGCCATATTTTTGCTGAAAGGATTTAGTATAGAACAACGACGATAAAGATTGCAACTTTTGGTATCTGATAAAAAAAAGGCTTGCCCCTACCGGAAGTAGCGTGACGTAGTCAGTTGAACATATACGCAAAGTTCCCTATTGTTTACAATGATGGCCGCATGAAATGAGAGAGATTCGGACCGAGAAAGCGACAATTTCCCCATTAATTTGAGCGAGGATGAAAGATTTGTGGATGAGTAAAGTGCAAGTGAAGGACTAGTGGGGAGTTGAAGCTATTCAGATAGGGAAGATCCTGTGAGAGCCGGGGGTGACCTGATATTCAGCTGGGAATGACTACAACAGTAAATAAACACAAGCCATGTATATACTCTATTAGCCACAACACAACCAGGCTTATATTTAACATGCCACAAATTAATCCTGCATAAAAACACCTACGTGTTTGTTATGCTAGCTCCTAGCTCCTCTGCTAACTCCTAGCTCCATAGAACACGCCAATACAATTCAAACACCTGATCAACACACACAATCACTCAGCCCAAAAGACCGTTCACCTAACCCAAGGTTCATAAAGCTTATATATTTTTAAAAAGTTACGTACGTGACGCGCACGTACGGTACGGTACGTGTTATGCTAGCTCCTAGCTCCTATGCTAGCTCCTAGCTCCATAGAACACGCCAATACAATTCAAACACCTGATCAACACACACAATCACTCAGCCCAAAAGACCGTTCACCTAACCCAAGGTTCATAAAGCTTATATATTTTTAAAAAGTTACGTACGTGACGCGCACGTACGGTACGGTACGTGTTATGCTAGCTCCTAGCTCCTATGCTAGCTCCTAGCTCCATAGAACACGCCAATACAATTGAAACACCTGATCAACACACACAATCACTCAGCCCAAAAGACCGTTCACCTAACCCAAGGTTCATAAAGCTTACATATTTTAAAAAAGTTACGTACATACGCAAAAAAAAGTTGCGCACGTACGGTCAAGCGATCAAATGTTTAGAAGCCAAAGCTGCATACTCACAGTAGCACGTCTGCGTCTTTGTCATCCAAATCAAAGTAATCCTGGTAAGAGTCTGTGTTGTCCCAGTTCTCTACAGGCGTCTGTGTATCGAAGTCAAAAGTCCTCCTGGTTAGAGTCTCTGTTATCCGAGTTCTTCCATCTTGACTGCATCTTTCGGGAATGTAAACAAAGAAGCGCCGGCTGTGTACTGTTGTGGCTGACTACGTTCGAAAAATACGTCCATTTCGCACCGACAACTTTCTTCTTTGCTTGCCCAGCTTCCTTCTCCATAATGCAATGAACATGATTGAAACAGATTCACGAACACAGATGTCCAGAATACTGTGGAATTATGAAATGAAAACAGAGCTTTTTCGTATTGGCTTCAATGTGGAAGGCATACCCGTGTTCGCCGGGCCACGTCACGCGCATACGTCATCCTCAGAGGCGTTTCGAACCGGAAGTTTAGCTGCAAATTTAAAATGTCACTTTATAAGTTAACCCGGCCGTATTGGCATGTGTTATAATGTTAAGATTTCATCATTGATATATAAACTATCAGACTGCGTGGTCGGTAGTAGTGGGTTTCAGTAGGCCTTTAATGCTCCACAGGTGCGTCTAATTTCAGGTGCCGTTCGATTGGGCACCTTGGTTACTAGGGGCAACAAGCTAAAAGGGGCGAGTCTTAAAATGCCAGCAAAGTCCACAAGGTGTAAAAACATGCAATTAAAAATACAATCAAATTCCAAAGTGTAAAAACATGCAATTAAAAATGCAATCAAATTCTAAAGTATAAAAACATGCAATTAAAAATACAATCAAATTCTAAAGTATAAAAACATGCACTTAAATTCCAATCAAATTCTAAAGTATAAAAACATGCAATTAAAATCCACAGCAATAAAACACTATAAAACATGCATGGCAATAAAACATGAACAATAAAATCCCCTACTTGTGTCCCATCACACATGAGTGTATGTGTGCATATGTACTTGTATATGTACAGTATGTGTATATGTGTGCTTGTACAGTGAATGTATATGTACAGTATGTGTATATGTATGTTTGTACAGTGAATGTATATGTATAGAATGTGTATGTGTGTGTTTGTACAGCGAATGTATATGTACAGCATGTGTATACAGTATGTGTGTTTGTACAGTGAATGTATAAGTACAGTATGTGTATATGTGTGTTTGTACAGTGAATGTATATGTACAGTATATGTATGTGTGTGTTTGTACAGTGAATGTATATGTGTAGTATGTGTATGTGTGTGTTTGTACAGTGAGTGTATATGTACAGTATGTGTATATGTATGTTTTTACAGTGAATGTATATGTACAGTATGTGTATACAGTATGTTTGTATAATGAATGTGCGTGTGGATGTACGAACTTTGAGTGTGTAAATATGTACTGTATTTATTTGTATATGTATGTGGGAGCGTAGGTACCTATGTATGTCTGTATGTATGTGTGTGAGTATATGTGCATTTGCATGTACAATACATTTGACTCCCAGTGTGTGCGGGAGCCAGAGTACGGCCCCAGCCTCCCCGAGAGCCCATCCCACAAACAGTAGGTGCGGTGCCCAGGGAACCAGGGACCACCGCCCCCACGCAGCCAAGCCGGACAGCGACAGGAACCCCAGAGCCTGGCCCACCGCGCCGCCCACAAGGGCCAGCAGCAGGCCGCAGACAGACGCACCCGGCAGAGGACAAGGCACGAGAACAGCAGGGGGAAGCCAGACCCCAAGCCAGCGGGAGACCACACCCCACACGGACAGAAAGGCGGGACGCCCTGCCCGAGGGCCCCGGAGACTCCCCGCAACCGGACGGGAAGACCGCCCCCGCCCCACCGGCAACCGGGCCCCCACGAGCCCCCCCCCACCCCCGGAGAGCGCGGCGAGGCCAGCCCACGGCCACCCCACCCAAGCCGGCCGCCACAGGACCACCCAGCACGGGGCCGCGGGAACCACCCACCCCACCCGCAGGGACCCCAACGATGGAGATGGAACAACCAGCAACCGCCCCGCCGAGTACCCCCCCTGAGGTAGGGGTAAATAAATGAATAAAATAAATAAATAAATAATAATAATAATAACAATATTAATAAAATATATTAAAAAATAAGAATAAATAAATAATTAAATCTATTAAAAAAAAAAAAATAAAAAAAAATAATAAAAGAATTAAAAGAAGATCACAGACATGCTGACACACAAGGTCGCTACCCCAACAACTGGCCGACTCGCAGCACCTCGGAATACCCTGCAGCACCAAGCTGGTTGGGGGCGTGGTTAAGAGGGGAGGAGTATATTTACAGCTAAAATTCACCAAGTCAAGTATTTCATATATATATATATATAAGAAATACTTGACTTTCAGTGAATTTGAGCTATATATATATATATATATATATATATATATATATATATATATATATATATATATATATATATATATATATATATATATATATATATATATATATATTTTATTATATATATATATATATATATATATATATATATATATATATATATATATATATATATATATATATATATATATATATATAAAAAAATAAAAGAAATACTTGAATTTCAGTGTTCATTTATTTGCACATATACACACACATAACACTCATCTACTCATTGTTGAGTTAAGGTTTGAATTGTCAATCCTTGTTCTATTCTCTGTCACTATTTTTCTAACCATGCTGAACACCCTCTCTGATGATGCATTGCTGTGTGGCACGCACAAAAGTGCTTTCATCAAATGCACTAGAGTCTGGAATCTTCCATCTCTCCCTAGCATGGCCCAAAACCGGTCAATCTTTGCTTCCTGAGGAAGATCTTCACTGCCAAGCACTTTGTAGTCCACTACTTCTTCCCGGAGGCTATCCAGGTCCAATCGCAGCTGCGGATTGAAACTTACAAGCGTATTTCTTCATCTTACTCGTCGTCGGCGTCGCCACGGCTGTATCTTCCTCATTCTTCTGCTTCGTCTCCTTAAACTGCCTAACAATAAACCCACATAAGAAACCAAGAACTCACCCTCGATCATTCTACAGTTATAACGTGATGTGGCAGGCACGCTGTTTATATTGTGGGAAAGCGGATTCAGGACCGCATGGAGCTGGAGGGGGCGTGGCCTCCAGCTCCGTCTGAATTTCGGGAGATTTTCCGGAGAATATTTGTCCCGGGAGGTTTTTGGGAGAGGCGCTGAATTTCGGGAGTCTCCTGGAAAATCCGGGAGGGTTGGCAAGTATGGTTACTATATGTGTCTGTCTGCCGGAATAAATAAATGAATCCATTCATTCATTCATTCATTGATGTTTGACCCCACCCTCTTGCCGCCAAAGCGCCTACCAAGAGGTGTATGTCTCACAAAAAAACAGAAAGTTCAAATTACCCATGTCAACATGAAGATGATTACATCATCCTCTCACTTTTTTTTTTTGTTACATGCCTTTTATGCTACTCCCAGGCGCCGGAGATTTGCCAGCCAATCACTGCGCCGCTAGGACAGAAGAGTAAATCGCCGCACCTTTACAAAAAAAAAAGATTTGTCTTTAAAATTGCAGGAGACGTTTCCATCTGGTGAAAAGGCATCAAAGGGTGGAGGGCTTTGTTGCATCAAAGTGCAGCCCTCTCGCCCCGAGGTTCATTGGAGACGATAAAGAGTTTCTCTTCTCTTGTTGATGGAAAGAGCTGGGATGATGGTGGCAGGTGCAAGTTAGAAAAGGTGTTTCAGTCAAGTTGGATTAAAACAAGTTGTCAAAAGCTTTACCAGTAGTTCAAGCTTCTTTTCACAACTGAACCAAAAATGATTACGTAAAAGCATTTAAGTGTTGAATGAGTGTCTTCTGGCTGGAAAGGACACGACAAAAGTGGCCTAAGAAGTTGCTTTATTTTGAAGACACACTAAACATATAGCTATATTTATTTATCTCTCTCTCATATATATATATATACATACAGGCATATTTTTGTTTAAAATAAAAAGTGCGGTAAAATTATGTTTTACATAACAATAAATAGTGATTTCAATATTGATTGTAAACATTTTTTAGTATTATTTTGGACATAATCATGCAGCCCTAGTTGTACAAACCCCAAAACCAGTGAAGTTGGCACGTTGTGTAAATGGTAAATAAAAACAGAATACAATGATTTGCAAACCCCTTTCAACCTATTTTCAATTGAATAGACTGCAAAGACAAGATACTTAACGTTCGAACTGGTAAACTTTGTTATTTTTTGCAACTATTAACTCATTTGGAATGTGATGCCTGCAACATGTTTCAAAAAAGCTGGCACGAGTGGCAAAAAAGACTGAGAAAGTTGAGGAATGTTCATCAAACACTTATTTGGAACATCCCACAGGTGAACAGGCTCATTGGGAACAGGTGGTTGCCATGATTGGGTATAAAAGCAGCTTCCATGAAATGCTCAGTCATTCACAAACAAGGATGGGGCGAGGGTCACCACTTTGTGAACAAATGCGTGAGCAAATTGTCGAACGGTGTAAGAACAATATTTCTCAACGAGTTATTTCAAGGAATTCATGGATTTCACCATCTACGTTCCGTAATATCATCAAAAGGTTCAGTGAATCTGGAGAAATCACTGTGCGTAAGCGATGATATTACGGACCTTCGATCCCTCAGGCGGTACTGCATCAAAAAGCGACATCAGTGTGTAAAGGATATCACCACATGAACTTAGGAACACTTCAGAAAACCACTGTCAGTAACTACAGTTTGTCGCTTCATCCGTAAGTGCGAGTTAAAACTGTACTATGCAAAGCAAAAGCCATTCATCAACAACACCCAGAAACGCCGCCGGCTTCGCTGGGCCCGAGCTCATCTAAGATGAACTGATGCAAAGTGGAAAAGCCTCCTGTGGTCTGACGAGTCCAAATTTCAAATTGTTTTTGGAAACTGTGGACGTTGTGTCCCCTGGAACAAAGAGGAAAAGAACCATGCGGATTGTTATAGGCGCAAAGTTGAAAAGCCAGCATCTGTGATGGTATGGGGGTGTATTAGTGCCCAAGGCATGGGTAACTTACACATCTGTGAAGGCACCATTAAGGCTGAAAGGTACATACAGGTTTTGGAGCAACATATGTTGCCATCTAAGCAACGTTATCATGGACGCCCCTGCTTATTTCAGCAAGACAATGCCACGCTGGCTTCATAGTAAAAGAGTGCGGGTACTAGACTGGCGTACCTGTAGTCTAGACCTGTCTCCCATTGAAAATGTGTGGCGCATTATGAAGCCTAAAATACCACAACAAATATCCCGGATTGTTGAACAACTTAAGCTGTACATCAAGCAAGAATGGGAAATGATTCCACCTGAAAAGCTTCAAAAATTGGTCTCCTCAGTTCCCAAACGTTTACTGAGTGTTGTTAAAAGGAAAGGCCATGTAACACAGTGGTAAAAATGCCCCTGGGCCAACTTTGTTGCAATGTGTTGCTGCCATTAAATTCTAAATTAATGATTATTTGCAAAAGAAAAAAGTAGAAGTTTCTCAGTTCGAACATTAAACATCTTGTCTTTGCAGTCTATTCAATTGAATATCAGTTGAAAAGGGTTTGCAAATCATTGTATTCTGTTTTTATTTACGATTTACACAATGTGCCAACTTCACTGGTTTTGGGTTTTGTATAATCCATGTTCTCATGACAAACTCACACGTGACGCTCGATACGAAGGGAAGCGTGGGATTAGTAAACACAAGCAATGACACTTGGACAATGGTGATGATTTGGTGTACCCTGCCTTCCGCCTGATTGCAGCCGAGAGGGACAAGCGGTAGAAAATGGATTGATTCCAGATTATTTTTCTATTTTTCTTTGACTCTTGCATTGAACAAATGGCACAAAGTCTACCAAGTCAAATTAGTTGTGCGTTGAACATACTTGGCCAATAAATCTGATTTGTATGCCCATTATCCACAATCCCCAAGTGAGACGATAAACACGTCTTACCCCTTTCTATGCATTTTAAATATTTAAAATTCTGCTTGTCCTGCAGGTTATGGGCAGTCATCTATTCTGCCTACGAAGCCTTCTAAAAACTGCCAACAACGCTTCATTTACATTCTGATATTAGCCAAGCTATGGTGACATTGTTATTGTGAAAACTAACACAGAGGAACTAGCAAGAGGTAATCCCAGATCCTTGAGCTTCTTCTGCTGCATCAGATATGAGTTTGGAAAAGTTAAATTGTAGGTTATAAATCATCTCACCTCTATAGTAGAAAGTAGTGGCACCAAGCCGAGAAGTTGGTCAACTTTGAACTTCTAAATGCTACCTAAAAATCCAGACCAACTCAAGCTGTGGATACTTGCTCTGGAATCGTTCTCAACAAATAGAACGCAGCATAAAAAAAATGATACATGCAAGAGACGCTGTAAAGAGACAACTTATTAGGGTCCCGTCCACTACAGACAGATTACATGCAATGCGTAGGGCCCCCGTTTTTCATGAACAAGCACATGTCAATTAATGAATGACAGGGCACTTTACAGCAGCATATACCTAGCCTCTTTCTGCTCCATCATTAATAAAAATTAGGGCTGTCAAACGATTCAAAATATGTAATCACGATTAATCGCATTCGTTCATAGTTGACTCAAAAATAATCGTGATTAATCACAGAAAGATATACTTTTTTGTCATTTATAAGTGTACCCTCGACAGATCATTTTTAAGTTGTTAATACAATGGCTGGGATGTGTCTTTGCTTAAATGGAATGGGTGGGGCGTGTCTGGGCGCGCTGCCAACGGAGGTGCTGGCAGACCCAGCTGCCGGAGAAAAGCGGGTTCGAGCCGGCGCTGTGACAGCGTTATCTCGTTAACTTTGACAGCCCTAATAAGTATATAAAGGCACATTTCCCCACATAACTCTATGGTCCCCAGTGGCGCACTGGTAATCAGACTGAGATTGAATCTCGGCCGGAGATGTGCAGGGCGCATGTGCAAATGTGTTTTAATTATGTAAAATGTGTTATTGTGTATTAAACAAAACACATGTATTTTCCATGAATGGGTTTTAGTGCATTAAATTACCTTCAAGTTTGATTATAAAAAAACATATTAAAATTGTATTGAATAGAAAAGTGTGAACATATAGGGGCCTCCATTTACTTAGGGAAATAATATTAGGGTGTGTACAGTAATATGTTTTTTACACACATTTGACACGCAGATCATGACACATTCAACATGTTAATATACTTGTGTCTTGACATTTATCTTTGTTTTAATTCTATGCGGTGAAAATGGGTATATTTCAGACTTGGTGGAGATTTGTGGTTAATTATGATTATTTATAGTTGAGGGACACGCGGTAGAAAATGGATGTGAACTGTGATTAATCTGATTTTATCATTTGACAGCCCTAGTTTTTATTTCACCCTTGATCCCTGACACAAAAGTGGAATCCTGACGTGCAGCTCTACACTGATTTCCATTGCAGCTAAATTAATGAATAGCACTGCATTTGGAGGTTCACGGTCCATACATCAACAGATAACGAACATTTAATGGGCCCGTAACATCACCAAATTGCATATTTTCCCATGAAGAGTTTAGCTCAAAGGTTACGCATAGACATGACTACAGGGTTTTAGAAAAATCCATCAATGACTATGTTTACATGCACAAAATTAGTCTGATTTGTCAAATAGTTAGTTGTTTTTGTATTTTAACACCTACATGTGAAGTCCCAGTATCCATGCACACACTCTAATGTGACTAAAGGTCATACGCCATTTGCTTCCCATACTCTGGGGGGTATTTTGAATCCCATATGAATCCCGTCCCTACTGTACTTTGGCACAAAACAATGAATACATTGAACTTTATCATGACAGAATATTGTAAACTCATTGCACTTTGAAGTAGAAATGAGTTCTATCGATCCATCCATCCATCCATTTTCTACCGCTTGTCCCTTCCGGGGTCGCGGGGGGTGCTGGAGCCTATCTCAGCTGCATTTGGGCGGAAGGCGGAGTACACACTGGAGAAGTCGCCACCTCGTCGCAGGGCCAACACAGATAGACAGACAACATTCACACACTAGGGACCATTTAGTGTTTCCAATCAACCTATTCCCAGGTGCATGTCTTTAGAGGTGGGAGGAAGCCGGAGTACCCGGAGGGAACCCACACAGTATTGGAAGTGAAATTGAAGGGTTTGTTAATCTGTTTACTGTTACAAACAGGACACGAGAGTTGTTACTTCAGTTTGAGATATTTCATAATAAATATTTTTCCCTTGCTTCTATGCAGTCTGGTTGAACACATTTAACTTTTCTTTGTACATCTCATAATGAGTTTGGAGTTTTGATTTGTGTAATTTCCGTTCGACTCTGCGACACTCCCTTTTCTGTGTCCAGACCGGCTCCTTACAAGTCAACAGCCTAGCTCTGTCCGCTGTTATATTGGCACAGATTACGTCTCTAATGGCTGTGCTGATGTTAAATAGCAGACAGCACCATTGAATGATCTTAAATTGCACCACAAACATGACACTATTACCAAGAAGGTCTCAGAACGGACGCAGGTCCGAAGCAAAAAAAGACTGGCGGGAGAAAGTCGTTTTGAAGGACAATGAAAGCAAAACATTCAAATGTCTCGGAGTTCATACAAAAGGCTCTGTGTATTGATGGAAGGGGTTTTAAAGCCGAAGGAATAGCACTTTTGTGCTCCGGTCGATAGTGTTCCAGTTGAAGGTTGCTATTGTTGTGTACAAGCTTGCCAGTTGTTTGGAAAACAGAGTTATTGCTAACCAGTTTGGAGTGCACAATTGCAGCGTGAAGAGGTTTGTCTCCACTCAATTTTTTTCCTTGTAATATGCCTGCTTCGTTCTTTTTATGTCATTCGTATTTCGCTCGGGAGTCCGATTGATGCTGGCAATCTCCATTTCCTTAGCTACCATCCATCCATCCATCCATTTTCTACCGCTTGTCCCGTTCGGGGGCGCTGGAGCCTATCTCAGCTGTATTCGGGAGGATGGCGGGGTACACCCTGGACAAGTCGCCCCCTCATCTCAGGGCCAACACAGATAGACAGACAACATTCACACTCACATTCACACGCTAGGGACCATTTAGTGTTGCCAATCAACCTATCCCCAGGTGCATGTCTTTGGAGGTGGGAGGAAGCCGGAGTACCCGGAGGAAACCCACGCAGTCACGGGAAGAACATGCAAACTCCACACAGAAAGATCCTGAGCCCGGGATTGAACTCAGGGCTACTCAGGACCTTCGTATTGTGAGGCACATGCATCCTTAGCTACCTTCTTAAATAAATCTCTGTTTCTTTCTTTTCTACCATTGATTAACTTCAAAATTGTTCTGTTATTTTTATTTGTGAACCAAAAAAAGTCTTCTTCATTCCAACTGTCGCCAATGTTTTTATTAAATGGTATCTGCTTCCGGGTTATATACTGCACGTTGAGACTGGCGCACGCCCGATACGAATGGGTCCTCTCTAGCAGCACACACCCGCTCGAGAGATCTGGGGCCGTATTTATCAAGCGTCTTAGAGTGCCATTTTACACTTAAGTCCTGAGAATTTGCGAAATTTAGTCCTCCTCTCAAACTTAAGAATAAAAGCTATTTATCAACTTTCTTAAGTCTAAGAATCACTCCTACTCTCCACGATATTTAAGAGACCTTCAGAGGTGTCCTAAGTGGTTAGGAGTTGCCAGCGGGGGATGGCACTGAGGCGAGAGAGTCGTGCGCAAACGTTCAGGGAGCGGAAGGATGTCCTGGCTTTGTTTGATGACGAGCAGCTGATCAAACGGTATCGTTTAGACAGAGCGGGTATTATTTTTATATATATATATATATATATATATATATATATATATATATATATATATATATATATATTATATATATTATTATATATAGAGGCACCCACACCAGTTTCAAATTAGTTGCCTAATTAATGAATTGGAAAGAAAAGGAAACATTTATTTTTGATTCATTGCCAATATTGTTTGTTTGTTTTGTATTATTGTGTAGGTTATTGTCAAAATATACACTACCATTGTCCACTTAAATATTTCTAAGATATTTTTTTATTCTTAGACAAGGGATTACCTTCCGTGATTGGTCATTTCTATGGACACAGAAATGACGTCACCTAAAATTCCGTTTACGGCACATAGTAATGTCGTAATTCAGCTCTGAGTGTGACACTTAAGATTCAGTCCTACACTTCGCTGAAAGTGTGAGTAAGACGCTTGATAACTAACTTTTAAGTGCAGCTTTCAGCGAACAATTTCTTTGCTGATAAATCAACTCTTAGCAGACTTCTCAGGAGTACTTCTAAGAAGCTTGATAAATACGGCCCCTGGTTTCCATGCGTATAATCTCGGTGTGTTAGTCCGGTTTCTCAAAAGCCGAATATGAAAAATGTTGTGATGTCCACTGGTGGTGTATCTGTGACACTGGATAATCTATGAAAATCAGTGAGCATTACAAATAAAAGGTAAATGCTGATATTTCAGGCAGCCTGTTATTTTGAGTGACTATCTATTAGAGGGTGTAATGTGCCGCACAAATGTATACTTCAAGCCCCAGTGCCTCAGGATTGGACAGCGGAGTAGATCAATCTGCTCGTCTTTATTTAGCAAGGTCACCTGGGACGTTTGCGGTGTTCGGACATCCATCGCAGCATTGTTGACTGCAGAACTCTATTAGGAGCCCCTTTACTCCATATCCGTCTTGTTTATGGAACGGACGCCTTGTAAATCCATTCTTATGGTTTCATCCAGCTAAGCCTCTATTGTTATAATTTACGGTTTACCCTTGTACCTGTAAGTAACCACTACTAAACACAGAAGTTACAATTGTCACCTGGCTTAAGTGAGCCTCCGTGAAATCAATCTGGTGTGTGTTGTAAGGGATTATCATCAAATAACGGGCTGCTGAAATCCAGGAGCAGTCTGTAGGTTAAAGTTCATATTGCTAGCCTGGTCAATAACTTATGATCTGACCCGTCTTGCTTTTATGGCTGCATTGTTATAGCGACTGTTCTTTGGTCACGCCGCACTGGGCAGGCCCCTCATAAAGGCCACCATTCGGGAAGACTTTTTTATGGTTCTAATTGGAAGTTGCCAGCATGCTCCTCGGGATTAGACCGGCAGCCCAGTTGGCTGACTCCTGATGGAACACTATACCCTTCCCTTGTTACCCAAGACACTGTGGGTGTGTAGAAGGGAATATATATTCTGGTGCAGTGGGCAACTTTAGCTCTGCTCTGAAGCGATTTGTCTTAGCCAAAAGGTTCCGTTGTCCTTCACAGACGGCTGGACGGCCACATAAGCGGAAAGTCTGTGTGTGTGTGTGTGTGTGTGTGTGTGTGTGTTTGCATGTGTGTGTTTGCGTGCGTGTGTGTTAAAGGACGGACACGATTATTGCATTGTAGGATCTTCGCAGACTCTTATGCCAAGCCAGCAGGGGGAGCTTTTGGGGCTATCTATTGAGATTGCCTGGGGAGGAAGCATGCTGACCCCTCCATCTCCCACATGTATATATACCAGAAGATACTACATGAAGACCCCGTATACTCCGTTATCAATCTATAAGTGGAAACATTTGGTACAGCCAGCAGAGCAGTATTGAAAAGCAAAAATAAAAAAAAAATACATTTTTTTTTACATACTTTTGTGTTTACCTGTATCTATCTCTTAGGCCAGTGTTTTTCAACCTTTTCTGAGCCAAGGCACATTTTTTTCATTGAAAAAATTCTGAGGCACACAACCAGCAGAAAACTTTAAACAATGAGACTCAGTAGCCGATATTGCCAACAAAAAGTTGTTCTCGCAATTGCATACTTGCCAACCTTGAGACCTCCAATATCGGTAGGTGGGGGGGGGGGCTTGGTCGGGGGCGTGGTTAAGAGGAGAGTATATTTACAGCTAGAATTCACCAACTCAAGTATTTCATATATATATATATATATATATATATATATATATATATATATATATATATATATATATATATATATATATATATATATATATACATATATATATACATATATGTATATATATATATATATATATATATATATATATATATATATATATATATATATATATATATATATATATATATATATATATATATATATATATATATAAATACTTGACTTTCAGTGAATTCTAGCTATATATATATATATATATATATATATATATATATATATATATATATATATATATATATATATATATATATATATATATATATATATATATATATATATATATATATATATTTAAAGTTAAAGTTAAAATACCAATGATTGTCACACACACACTAGGTGTGGTGAAATTTGTCCTCTGCATTTGACCCATCCCCTTCATCACCCCCTGGGAGGTGAGGGGAGCAGTGGGCAGCAGCGTAGCCGCGGCCGGGAATCATTTTTGGTGATTTAACCCCCAATTCCAACCCTTGATGCTGAGTGCCAAGCAGGGAGGTAATGGGTCCCATTTTTATAGTCTGAGATCGGTAGGTTGTGAGTTCAAAACCTACCGATCTCAGGGCGGACACTCTATATATATATATATATATATATATATATATATATATATATATATATATATATAAATACTTGACTTTCAGTGAATTCTAGCTATATATATATATATATATATATATATATATATATATATATATATATATATATATATATTTATTTTATTATATATATAAATAAAAGACATACTTGAATTTTAGTGTTCATTTATTTACACATATACACACACACACACACAACACTCATCTACTCATTGTTTGTACTTGAAAGTACAATGCTTTGTTAAGGGTTGAATTGTCCATCCTCTTTCTATTTTCTGTCACTATTTTTCTAACCATGCTGAACACCCTCTCTGATGATGCATTGCTGAGTGGCACGCACAAAAGTGCTTTCATCAAATGCATGAGAGTGTGGAATCTTCCATCTCTCCCTAGCATGGCCCAAAACCGGTCAATTCTTGCTTCCTGGGGAAGATCTTCCCTGGCAAGCAATTGATACTCCAGTACTTGTACCCGGAGGCTGGTCAGGTCCAATCGCAGCTGCGGCAGACTTTTTTTTTTGGGGGCGTGGCCTCCAGCTCCGGCTGAATACCGGGAGTTTGTCGGGAGAAAATCTCTGTCGGGAAGTTGTCGGGAGAGGCGCTGACTATTGGGATTCTCCCGCTAAAAACGGGAGGGTTGGCAAGTATGCAATTGTTGGATATGATTTTGAGTTTTTTGGTGTTTTCCTGTGTAGTGTTTTAGTTCTTGTGTTGCGCTCCTATTTTGGTGGCTTTTCCTCTTTTGTTGGTATTTTCCTGTAGCAGTTTCATGTCTTCCTTGAACGCTATTCCCCGCACCTGCTTAGTTTTCGCAATCAGACTATTTAAGTTGTGCGAACGCAATCCTTCTTTGTGGGGACATTGTTGATTGTCATGTCATGTACCGATGTACTTTGTGGACGCCGTCTGCTCCATACGCTGTAAGTCTTTGCTGTCGTCCAGCATTCTGTTTTTGTTTACTTTGCAGCCAGTTCAGTTTTAGTTTCGTTTTGCATAGCCATCCCTAAGCTTCAATGCCTTTTCTTGGCGGCACTTAGCGGCACTCGCCCTTTGTTTATTTTTGGTTTAAGTGTTAGATACCTTTTTACCTACACGCTGCCTCCCGCATATTGTGATCACGACAAACCATGTTCCCGACATCTACAAAGTAATTAGCTACCTGCTGCCACCTACTGATATGGAAGAGTATTACACGGTTACTCTGCCGAGCTCTAGCCAGCACATACACTCAACAATGGCACATTTGCGGATTATAATTACTGGTTTGCCAAAAATATTTTTAACCCAATTAGGTGAAATTACATAATCTCCCACAGCACACCAGACTGTATCTCACGCCACACTAGTGTGCCGCGGCACAGTGGTTGAAAAACATTGTCTTAGGCATATCCTGCTCAATTCAGGGGCTTTTAAATTCATATTGGATCCCAGTCGGGCACTATCTTTAAATTTTAAAAATGCAACCTGGATATATCATGATTTTAATCTATGTTTAAAACACTTACACTACCGTTCAAAAGTTTGGGGTCACCCAAACAATTTTGTGGAATAGCCTTCATTTCTAAGAACAAGAATAGACTGTCGAGTTTCAGTTGAAAGTTCTCTTTTTCTGGCCATTTTGAGCGTTTAATTGACCCCACAAATGTGATGCTCCAGAAACTCAATCTGCTCAAAGGAAGGTCAGTTTTGTAGCTTCTGTAACGAGCTAAACTGTTTTCAGATGTGTGAACATGATTGCACAAGGGTTTTCTAACCATCAATTAGCCTTCTGATCCAATGAGCAAATACATTGTACCATTAGAACACTGGAGTGATAGTTCCTGGAAATGGGCCTCTATACACCTATGTAGATATTGCACCAAAAACCAGACATTTGCAGCTAGAATAGTCATTTACCACATTAGCAAAGTATAGAGTGTATTTCTTTAAAGTTAAGACTAGTTTAAAGTTATCTTCATTGAAAAGTACAGTGCTTTTCCTTAAAAAATAAGGACATTTCAATGTGACCCCAAACTTTTGAACGGTATTGTATATGTTTAAAACACAAAACATATGTATTGAATATGCTTTGGTGTAAATTTTAAATATATTTTGCTCCACAGTCGTTTTTATAACCTACTCTCTGCCTACGTCTGCAAAAGGTTTGTTTGTTGAGGCGTTTCCTTTAGACTGCAATAGAAATCTTTGATGTACTGCCCTCTCCAGAAATAATTTTTTGAAGATGTACACTGTTAAATATATACCTTAAAGACAAAAGTTACCGCTTCATTTTTTTTCAGACAATTCCAGCTTCACCTCCACCTGTTCTGGCTTCCTCATCCTCGCCATCACCTACCCTGCTCACTGCTGTCAAGACTGGAGTGATTCTCTGGTGAGTCGGGGGGATGGTGATGCTGTTGTCTTACATTAGAAGGCTAAGCTAGCTAAACAACAGATCAAGCTAACGATGCTAACATATCATATCTGACCTACTGTTATTACTTGCCATTTCACTGTCTCCTCCGTTGCCATAAATAGTAGTCACTGAGCCCCCCATTAAAATATTTTTTGGGGAAAATCCATCTTTTTGTGAACGTCTGTGGTTGGTGATGAAGGACTCTTCTATGCACACACTCAGAGCAAATCATTCACAGTTGAAGGAACATTGCCACAAATTATAAAGTTAAAAGTAAGGCACTTTTTTACGTCAGATGAGGCTGGAAGTTTGTGTAGTGACTTAAAAGCAACCAACAACAAAGCATAGTCCCTCATTAGGTCTCATCATGGAAATGTTGTATACCGGGTCCTACATACCGGATTTTCTGGATCAACGGGCACACCGGATTATAAGGCGCACTGCCGATGACTGGTCTATTTTCGATCTTTTTTCATATATTAGGCCGCATTAAAGGAGTCATATTTTTTTTTTTTTTTTTCTAAATTGAAAACACTTCCTTGTGGTCTACATAGTATGTAATGGTGGTTCTTTGGTCAAAATGTTGCATAGATTATGTTTTACAGATCATCTTCAAGCCGCTTTCTGACAGTCACTTCCAGATGCACCGTTTTGTGGGCGGTCTTTTTTACGTGGCTCACCTTTAAAGTTAAGTTAAAGTTAAAGTACCAATGATTGTCACACACACACTAGGTGTGGTGAAATTTGTCCTCTGCATTTGACCCATCCCCCATTTATAGTCTTAGCAGCGTCTTCTCCCCGTCATCTTTGTTGTAGCGGTGTAGCGTGCAAGAACAGGAGTGGAAGAAGTGTCAAAAGACGGAGCTAACTGTTTTAATGACATTCAGACTTTACTTAAGTCAATAATGGAGCAGCATCTCCTCATCCGCCGGAAACAACAACAAGGTGTGTCCTGTGAAAAACCGTCTGACCGGAACTCTCTAATAACTAAAGTTCGTTGGGTGAATAATGTAAACTTACTTTTAGCGCTTTCATGACAAATTTACTGACAGATATAAATAAGTAAGAACTTTACACTACTTTATATTAGAAACGGCGACAGAGGAGGATGAATGTCCCATAACAAGAAGATAGAGAAATAGAAGAAGCTTATCAACTACGGTGTCGACACGGACTACAAAGGCAGCGTCGCACAATTTTTCAGGATTCATGCAGATCCCAAAAACAGATCAGCAGGTACCAGAAGGTAAGAAAGGTTGCTTTTGCATAATATTGCAAAACAAAACGCTAGATAATATGTCTTACCTTATACACACACCATAATAATACTTGTGTGTTTAATGCGCCGACAATCCATCAAGCGGTGCGGCTTCATAGCTTACCAAAGTCATAATAAAACATTTTTTTACATTTTTAAGCGCCCTGTGTAATGTTCTATATTTTCAACGGAACATATACATGTTGGTGTTGTTTACATGAGTCATATTGCCATCACATATGATGGCAATATGACTCATATGCAATGGCGGTATAGCTCGGTTGGTAGAGCGGCCGTGCCAGCAACTTAAGGGTTGCAGGTTCGATCCCCACATCCGCCACCCTAGTTACTGCCGTTGTGTCCTTGGGCAAGACACTTTACCCACCTGCTCCCAGTGCCACCCACACTGGTTTAAATGTAACTTAGATATTGGGTTTCACTATGTAAAGCGCTTTGAGTCACTAGAGAAAAGCGCTATATAAATATAATTCACACACTTCACACTTCACATTGCAGGCTACACGTATCTCTTATGTTCGACTTGTCATACTTATCATTACGCCATGTACCAAATAAAATTGCTTCGATGTCGGTAAACAAAACCAGAATTATTCCGTACATTAGGCGCACCGGGTTATAAGGCGCACTGTCGAGTTTTGAGAAGAAAAAAAAGATTTTAAGTGCGCCTTGTAGTCCGGAAAATACGGTATACTAAAAATGGCTGAGTGGTATGTCATGTCTGCCATCATTCAGGCCTGGTTGTTCCTCACTCCTTTGACAACTCCCTATGCTTGTCTGTGTCTGCCCAGGTGTTTCGAATCATTGTTTGTCTTTGTCTGCATAGGTGTTCCCTATCTTGGGTCATAACGAGCCCCATATTAGTTAAAGTTAAAGTTAATATTAGTATATCTCTTTACTCTTCAGCCTTGTGACAGTTCCTTGTACTTTTTGTTACGTCCCAGCATTCTCGTTCCTGATCAGCCTCGTTGTCGACCACTGCTCAGTGGCCTTGTGGTTAGATTGTCCACCCTGAGACTGGGAGGTTGTGAGTTCAAACCCCGGCCAAGTCTTACCAAAGACTACAAAAAATGGTCCATTACCTCCCTGCTTGGCACTCAGCATCAAGGGTTGGAATTGGGGGTTTAATCACTAAATGATTCCCAAGTGCGGCGCATGCTGCTGCTCACTGCTCCCCTCACCTTACAGGGGGTGAACATGGGGATGGGTCAAATGCAGAGGACAAATTTCACCACACCCAGTGTGTGCGTCTGAGTGACAATCATTGGAACTTTAACTTTAACTTTGCTGCATTGTGTACCGACCGTACTTTGTAATAAACTCATGTGGTGGATGGTCCGAATCTTAAACAGCAACAAAAGTGAATTTATTACAAAAGTTTTATTTACCCATAATCAAATGGTACAAGGTTGGATTGAATTGTCACGCAAACAGACAACGTCCTCCGAAGACTTTGGATGAATCGAGAATCATGCGAATCATACATAAGCTTGGTCTACTTGGCCATTTATGTGTTTTCCTCATGTGTCAAGTTCCCGTTGTTTTGGACCTGTTTATTCTGCAACCTCCTTGAATCCTTTAGCCATAACAAACAATCAAAACATTTTGTAGAATGGTCAGGCCGACCACTCGTTCAACTATAACCCACATATGGAATAGAAAAAAAAGAAACGAGCAGACATTCTTAATGCTTTTCGACCTCGCTCTCTCTCCAGACTTCGACAGACACAAAATATGGTTCAAAAGGTCAGAAATGCCACCACACTCACCTACAGCCTGTCTGCCAACTCCACCTTTGTGTCCATCCTCTGTCAAGTGCCTGACAGTTAAATGTTAAAATTATGGTTTTTTTTGTGGGTACCACAATGGAACATTTTAATTTTAACTCATATAGAATGAGAAAATGTATTTGATGCAAGCATTTTGATTAATACATTTCGACTTGTATGTCAAGGCACCACTGTAAATTAAGACGAGTAGAGTAAAACAGCAAAACCCAGACTATTAAAATCTACAACTTTCTGGAAGTTTATTAGTTTTGCACACCTCATCCATGCTGTCTAATGCTAGCAGACAGAGAGTCTGTGTGTATTCACGGGTCAATAGTAAAAGCACCATCTGCCCTCACCACTCATCCTGTTGCTCCCATATACACAATAAAATGAAATGTTAATGGATGCTAATGAAATGTCTAATTGTGGATGCGGTGCAACCATGCGGCACTCTCTCTCTCCCTCATTCGGCCTGACTGCTCCTCATTTATCGAGGCAAAACCTCTCCGGAGTTTCAGTGCAGTGAAAACAGCGAGAAAGGTAATAATAATAATAAACATTAAAAAACAATAAAACAGCTGGTATTATGCATACGGTTCGAGCGGTGTGTTAACGTGTCAGCTCAGAGGTGACATTCCTTTGTCCCGTTTAAATTGCGGTGGGACATTTCCAGGAGAACGGCGTGACAGCGATCAATTTTTTTTTTTTACCTCAGGAGCTCGTCAGAGATGGCCGACGCGGCCTCCCAAAGCTGAGTAAAGCTCAAGGCTCGTCTTTATTTGGCAGCCTGTGAGCCAGGAGTGGTCTCAGGCAGCGATTAGGCGGGCCGATCCCATGCGGGTCACTCCTTTTTGCTGCATAAGTGCAGGGGATTTGAAGCTTGTGCGTACCCTTGTAGCCTGAGTGAGCGTGGGAAGGAGCGAGACAAGTTGTAACAGGACAACATGATGGACGTGTTGTTGGAGGAACTTTATATTTTTCGGTTACTAATGCAGTTCCTTTTTTCGAAGAACGGGTTATTTTAAAGGGGTCATTGTGACGATCTGTCACTTCACTTCTCTTTGTGTTTCTTTGTTTTGTGCTTATTTCCTTTCAGCGCTCTTATTTGATTTCCATTTCCTGCATGTCTACTCTGAGCGCTCGTTTCCCTCACCTGTCCCTGATTGGCAGCCCGGCACACCTGGCTGCTTTTTATGCCTGCCTCGCCTGTTCCTCAGTGCTCGAGGATTTTAATTATGTTGAGGACCTTTTGGATGCATGACTGCTCCTCCTTGTTTTGAGTACAAATAAAGACTCTTACCTGCACGTGGTCCTCCTGTTTCCTGCATCTTGGGGTCACAACCGCCGCAGCCATGTGGGTTCCTGGCAGTCATGATTGCTTTCTACATTTTTTTATTGAAATTTTACAATAAATAAACAATAAATAAATAAAATAAGGTTAAAAAAAAATTGAAATCAATCAAATATTTACGTAAAACCACAGACAACTGCACTTTCCGAATGGCCTCAACATGGTGCAGCAATACACAAAAGCACACAAAAGGCTCATCAATCAACCACGTCTCATTCGTGGCCATTTCTGGAGATCAATTTCCTTTACATCTTTTAGGAAACCACCCCATATACATCCCGAAACTTCACAGAACAACCATTCAGTGCGGCGGTTCGATCCCTGATTCAGCCATCCTAGTCACTGACGTTTTGTCCTTGGGCAAGATACACTATATTGCCATAAGTATTTCGCCACCTGCCTTGACTCACATATGAACTTGAAGTGCCATCCCATTCCTAACCCATAGGGTTCAATTTGATGTCGGTCCACCTTTTGCAGCTAATACAGCTTCAACTCTTCTGGGAAGGCTGTCCACAAGGTTGTGGAGTGTGTTTATAGGAATTTTCCACCATTCTTCCAAAAGCGCATTGCTGAGGTCACACACATGTTGGTCGAGAAGGCTCTCAGTCTCCCTTGTAATTCATCCCAAAGGTGTTCTATTGGGTTCAGGTCAGGACTCTGTGCAGGCCAGTCAAATTCATCCACACCAGACTCTGTCATCCATGTCTTTATGGACCTTGCTTTGTGCACTGGTGCACAGTCATGTTGGAAGAGGAAGGGGCCCGCTCTAAACTGTTCCCACAAGGTTTGGGAGCATGGAATTGTCCAAAATGTTTTGGTATCCTGGAGCATTCAAAATTCCTTTCACTGGAACTAAGGGGCCAAGCCCAACTCCTGAAAAACAACCCTACACCATAAATCCTTCTTAACCAAATTGCCACTGTTGTCCTGGCAACCTCCAAACCCAGACTCGTCTTTCAGATTGCCAGATGGAAAAGCGTGAATCATCCTTCCAGAGAACAGGTCTCCACTGCTCTAGAGTCCAGTGGCGACGTGCTTTACACCACTGCATCTGACGCTTTGCATTGGAGTTGGTGATGTATGCCTTAGATGCAGCTGCTCGGCCATGGAAACCCATTCCATGAAGCTCTCTGCGTACTGTACGTGGGCTAATTGAAAGGTCACATGAAGTTTGGAGCTCTGTAGCAACTGACTGTGCAGAAAGTGGGCGATATCTTTGCACTATGCGCTTCAGCAGGTAATTTTCTGGCGCATTTAAAAATCAATTAAAACGCATTAGCAATTAAAACATATCTTATGTGGTACTGTCAAAATTAAAATTGCAAAAAAAGTATTAAACGTGACAAAATGAAGAAATAAAATATCTGAATTCACAATTTGTAGAACCCATTCGAGCTTCCGGGGTTGGCCGACATCGTCTCACAAGATGTAGTTTCTCTTTAAATATCTTTCTTGAAAATGGCCTTGCAAATATATGTGTTGTCTTGTCTCATCATAAAAGATGCAGACGAGGTGTGTTGGCTGAGTTACTAAAGTTTATTCCACAACGTGCTCATCCAAAACATCCCGCATGGCTAAATGGGGCTACTGCGCATGCTCTTCACTACTGTGGCATGCTGGGTAATGGAGTTGTTTGTGTTACCTAGCTCATAACATCACAATATATATCTGCCTTAGGCCAGCTAGAAGGCCTTACTGACCACAACTTGTGATGTGATTGGCTATCGCAACTGTCTGTCAGCTGTTTGTGTCCGTTCACTTACAGTGCACAGACGCCCGCATTGTTGATTCTGAAGGCCTCGGGCAGATTTGGTGCAGCATGGCAACATAAGCTAGCTGAATTCTGATTGGATAAAAACTCTATAACCTAAAAACACCAGCGCTGGAAGGAGCATGACACGACATGAAGAGAATATGAATACTTTGAAATATTTAGGGAAAGTAAATAAAAAATTACTTTTATCTTTAATTATGATCATGATTTCTGGTTATGTTAGGCCAGCAGAGAAGGCCTTGCTGGCCCTGACAGCACACCACTGGTTAAAAGAGACTCTACAAAACGATGTAAATGAGGTACAAAGCAATGTGAACAATTTCCATGTATAGATTATCAATGTTGTACAAAACGATTTCGCAAGTCTCCAAGAACAGAATATCAGAGAGAGAAAAATAATATTGTGATGATATGATGGAAATTAGAAAGTTCCAAGAAGACGACACAGCATTAAAACAGGAGATGGAGAAACTGAAAGAAGAGAATGCAACATTGCACCAACAGTCGAATGCCAAGCAGCAAGACAACAACCATTGGGACAACAGCAGTGCTGTGGAGAACATTAAAATGGAGATAGAAGCATTATGCCAACACTTGCTACTAAATAACACGTATTTGAAGAACTTCAGGCAGGAGATGGCTGCATTGAGACAACAGCTCAATGCCAGACAACAAGATAACACCAATCTGGGGAAAATCAGTGTTTTGGAATACATCAAAGAGGAAGCGAATCAGTTTACACGACTGAATGACATCATCATTGCAGGTCTACATATCAATCCTCGATCTTATGCAAGGGCAGTTGACAACAGAGGAGAACTAGACGACATGGACGCTGCTTCAACGGAGCAACAAATAGTCTACTTTCTGCAATTGAAAGGAATTGATGTCGATATTAACACCCTTGATGCGTGCATTTCACTGAATAGAAGAGGAAACAACACCATGCCAGTCACCGTCGTTAAGCTCGCCAACAGGAAATCCAAAATGGCATATGGCTGAAGGACATAAATGTGTACATGAACGAACACCTCACTAAACGCAATGCTGAAATCGCCAAGAAAACATGCGACTTGAGGAAACGGGGGAAAATTCAGGGAACTTGGAGCGGCAACTGCAAAATCCCAGACATCAAGGATTTTGACGAATGTTTAAACTCCCAGAGCAACCAAACCAACAAGGTGATGAAAAACAAACATTGACATTCAACTACAAAATTATAACGCTTCAAGGGATTACCGAACAAGAAGATCTGTACTCAGGTGCAAATTTGTCTACACTTATAGACATTCAGAGAGCAACACCAAAGATTGCTGAACAGGAAAGTATGGAACTGAAAACCTTCAGCACCATAGATCACAATAGTCCGGAATTAAATAAAACTATAGATCCAGATAGAAATGTTCTCTTTCATACCAGGAATAATTGTTTGTTATTATACAGACAAACAATATAACGAAAACTTTAAAATCAACAACAAACCGTCGATTATTCACTTAAACGGCAGAAGTTGGCATACAAACTACAACAGCGTGAAGTGTTTTTTTGGAAAAATTCAACGAACCCTTCAAAGTGATGGCAACCTCAGAAACATGGATGGATGCAAAAATATTTTTTTATTTTGACCTGGAAGGATATGAACTTAATTATATCAATGGAGCCAACAACAACAGAAGGGAAGTAGCTGTGTACGTGATGAACAACTTAAACTACAAAGTGGTAAAAAATATGTCATTAGCTATTGATGATATCTTAGAATGTCTAACCATTGAAATATGTCATGAAAACAATACATTTGTAACATATTAATCAGCTGCATTTATTGATCACCTAAGTCAAACATTGATATGTTGAATCAGAATCAGAATCAGAATAGTTTTTATAGGGGCGGTATAGCTCGGTTGGTAGAGTGGCCGTACCAGCAACTTGAGGGTTCCAGGTTCGATCCCAGCTTCTGCCATCCTAGTCACTGCTGTTGTGTCCTTGGGCAAGACACTTTACCCACCTGCTCCCAGTGCCACCCACATTGGTTTAAATGTAACTTAGATATTGGGTTTCACTATGTAAAGCGCTTTGAGTCACTAGAGAAAAGCGCTATATAAATATAATTCACTTCACTTCACTTATTGCCATTGTTTGAGAACGGGTTCACAAACTAGGAATTTTTCTTGGTGCAATCGTGCAACATAAAACACATATAACACAGATTTGGTGATAAAAAGAGCTGTAACTGAGCTATCAGATCTTGTTATTGTTCTTGTGCCTGATGGCCGAGGGGAAAAAACTGTTCAGGTGGCGGGAGGTGTGGGTCTGGATGGAGCGTAGTCTCCTGCCTGAGGGGAGAGGGGAGAATAGTTTGTGTCCAGGGTTAAAAGAGTCAGCTGTGATCCGACCCACACGCCTCCTGGTCCTGGAGGAGAACAGGTCCTGGAGGGATGGTAGCTTGCAGCCAATCATCTTCTCAGCAGCACGTACGATGCGCTGCAGTCGATGCTTATCCTGGACTGTGGCGCCGGGGAACCACACGGTGATGGAGGAGGTGAGGATGGACTCGATGATGGCTGAGTAAAACTGCACCAGCATCTCGGTCAGCACCTTAAGTTTCCTCAGCTGCCGTACATCCTCTGCTGTGCCTTCTTGATGAGGGAGCTGATGGTCGGCTCCCACTTGAGGTCCTGGGTGATGGTCGTGCCCAAGAAACGGAAGGAGTCCACAATGGAGACGGGGGTGGGAGAGTCAATCAGGGTGAGGGGGGATGGTGGGGCTGTGACTTTCCTGAAGTCCATGATCATCTCCACTGTTTTCTGGGCGTTCAGCTCCAGGTTGTTGAGGCTGCACCAGGACGCCAGCCGGTCCACCTCTCTCCTGTAGGCGGACTCATCGCCATCCGAGATGAGCCCAATGAGGGTAGTGTTATCCGCAAACTTGAGCAGCTTTACGGACTGGTGACTGGAGGTGCAGCCATTTGTATACAGGGAGAAGAGCCAGGGGGAAAGTACACAGCCCTGAGGAGACCAGTGTTCGAGGTTCGACTGTCCGAGACAATCTTCCCCAGCCACACGTGCTGTCTTCGGTCTGTCAGGAAGTCATTGATCCAACTGCAGAGGGAGTCGGGCCCGCTGAGCTGGTAGAGCTTGTCTCGTAGCAGTCCAGGGAGGATGGTGTTGAAGGCAGAGCTGAAGTCCACAAACAGGATCCTAGCGTAGGTTCCTGGGGAGTCCAGATGCTCCAGGATGAAGTGGAGGGCCAGGTTCTCTGCATCATCCACAGACCTGTTGGCTCTGTAGGCGAACTGCAGTGGGTCCAAGAGGGGGGCGCTGATGTCCTTGAGGTGGGGCAGGACCAAGCGCTCAAGGGACTTCATGACTACAGACGTCAGCGCAACCGGCCTGTAGTCATTAAGTCCTGTGATCCGTGCTTTCTTGGGGACAGGGACAATGGTGGAGGTCTTAAAGCAGGACGGCACGCAGCATAGCTCCAGAGAGGTGTTAAAATGTCAGTGAAAACAGGAGCCAGCTGATCCGCGCAGTGTCTGAGAGTGGAGGGGGAGACACCATCCGGAGAACTGGATTAAGGCAACTTTTACAGAAATCAGTCAAAAAATTACTTTCTTATGTTGATACTTCAACATTGACCTATTGAATAATAACAAACAAAAGTCCATAGGTGACTTTACAGAAATAATGTATAATCTGAGTTTATATCCTAAAATCACAAGGCCAAGCAGAATCTCAGGACACAGCGCCACACTTATTGATAATATTTTTTACTTATGTTTTTGATAATAATACCACAAGTGGTCTGCTAATATCCGACATCAGTGATCATCTGCCATTTTTTTTATAATCAATGAAGAAAACTACAAGAGGAACATTGATCACAAAAACACATTTCTAAGAATAAGCTGAGAACAAAGTATGACAGCTTTCAAGAATGACCTAAGATAAAAAATTTTGATAATATCATTCATCTCCTACATGAACCAAACTTAACTATTTATGAGAACTTTAAATATTGTGTATATGTTAATATGTCAAATATTTATTTATTTATTTTAATATCTGTTTACTTTCTTATGGTATATTAAATGTGTTTACCTATTTATTAATTTATTCACTGTTCTGTTGCGAACAGAGAACAAATAAATGGGATAAGATTGCTATGATATGAGAAGAGGTAGGATTAAATAAGCTCTGCTTCATCCTACTCCTTTTCGGAAATGATGTAATGAAACAACTGGAAATATGTGATGCATTACATTGTATTGTATGCATGTTTGAAATAAGCTGAAACTAACTAATCTTCAAGCCGCTTTCTGACTGTCTCTTCAGAATGCACATATTTTATGGGCAGTCTTATTAATGTGCCGATGTGTCTTCTCCCCGTCAGCCATGTTGTAGTTTTTAGTGCATCCGCATTGAGTCTATTAACAAAAATAAGTTAGAACTATGCACAACTTATTATTAGGAATGGCAGATAATTTTAGTATGCAATTGTGTAACCCAGGTTAAAATCTGCAAATATACAAGGCGTTTGTATAATAGTTCTGTGTCCTGTCCCTTTAAATCACAGGTGTGGTGCGTGTCATGTGACCTCTCGCCCCTCCCTGTCATGTGATCGCGCTGAGCCAATCGAGTCTTCCTCATTCAGAGGAGTGGGGGAGCCAGCCCACACCTGTGGACAGGTTTGTGTCTCCGTTCAACTTGAACAAATATTCACTCTTGCATTTCATTTACAGGGTTGTGCTTATTGTAACCTTGTAGTGCTTCCTGACTTAAATAGAGGAACTGTTGAGCAATGAATGAAATGAATAACAATGCTACATGCTATGCTAGTGGCGCCGAGCATTAGCATTAGCATTAGCATCAATTTGATAGAATGGGTTTCAGTTCATATCCTGTTTATGGTAAAGTCTGTTATTTTGACTTATACTTTATTAATTTACTCTGAGATGCAGTGTGTTTACATGCACAAAGGTAAGCAGATTACACAGTACTGTTGGATTATTTATTGAATGTAAATGCGCAGGCTATGTAGCACACTATATCACTTTTGACTGGTTTGTCCAGCACTTGGTGTTTATTGCATTTATTATGACTATTTAAGAATGTGTACACGTGGAATTTGAGTATAAAAGCCAAAGTTAAATAAGCCTTTAGTGCTAATTCAGATACTTTACTGGTCTTGTTCTTGGTCTTGCCAGGTGTTTCTATTTGGAACCAATCCATGGCGAGCAGGAACCGAGAGCTGGGGGCTACTGTGTCCACCTAATAACTAGCAGAAACTACTGGTCTGGTAGGAAGGCTGCCACAGCCTGTCCCCCCCATACACTCTATTAACTCCGGTGCATAATCCCACTCACTCCTTCTAACAATAACCCTTGGATATTCAATACAACCTCACCACCAAACCCTCGTGGGCCGTTGCATCAGTTCTGTACTCAGGACTGTACATATTTTCTGTTGTGTGACACAAGTTTTGTTGTTCAATTCCAATCCAACCAATAACTTTTGAAGTGCACTTATCAACCAATCTCTAAATGCAGTTGTAAAAATGTTGGGTTTTTTAAATGTTTTCCTTTTTCTGTTGTAAATATTTTGTTCTACACAATACATTTTACCTGCACCCAACTTAATTTTCTGTTTTTGTGCATTAGTGTTGTCCCGATACCAATATTTTGGTACCAGTACCAAAATGTATTTCGATACTTTTCGATACTTTTCTAAATAAAGGGGACCACAATAAATTGCATTATTGGCTTTATTTTAACAAAAAATCTTAGGGTACATTAAACATATGTTTCTTATTGCAAGTTTGTCCTTAAATAAAATAGTGAACATATAACATACTTGTCTTTTATTAGTAAGTAAGCAAACAAAGGCTCCTAATTTACCTGCTGACATATGCAGTAACATATTATGTTGTTTTCCATTCTATTATTTTGTCAACATTATTAAGGACAAGCGGTAGAAAATTATTATTAAATTATTAATCTACTTGTTCATTTACTGTTAATATCTGCTTACTTTCTCTTTTAACATGTTCTATCTACACTTCTGGTAAAATGTAATAATCACTTATTCTTCTGTTTGAATGCTTCACATCAGTTTTGGATGATACCACACGGTATCATCCGTGGGGTGACCGGGGACGGCGTGGCGAAGTTGAGAGAGTGGCCGTGCCAGCAATCTGAGGGTTACTGGTTCAATCCCCACCTTCTACCATCCTAGTCACATCCGTTGTGTCCTTGAGCAAGACACTTCACCCTTGCTCCTGATGGGTCCTGGTTAGCGCCTTGCATGGCAGCTCCCGCCATCAGTGTGTGAATGTGTGTGTGAATGGGTGAATGTGGAAATAGTGTCAAAGCGCTTTGAGTTCCTTAAAAAGGTAGAAAAGCGCTATACAAGTATAACCCTTTTAAGTATCAATTCGATACCAAGTGGTTACAGGATCATACATTGGTCATGTTCAAAGTCCTCATGTGTCCAGGGACATATTTCCTGAGTTTATTACTGTAATATAATTTTTTTTTTAAACTAAAAAAGATTTTGTGATGCTAAAAAATATTGATGGAATAATAGTAGTATCAACTATATACGCTCCTGTACTTGGTATCATTACAGTGGATGTTAGGTGTAGATCCACCAATGGCGTTTGCTTACATTTTGACGCCGGTGAGCTACGGTGTGTAGTGAAGCATGTTTACCTATTCCTCGTCCTGCAGGGATGATACTTGTAAGAAACTTACTATATTTGTCGTCATGGAGGCGAGGATTAGTGATTTATAAGTAGCTAAAAAACACTGCGGGCTGCGGATCGACTTTAGCAGCTACCTAGCTAGCCATGTCTTAAAGTACCTCTTCCTGAGGGCGTTTCAGTGTTATAACTTCACCTTTATCGTTAGTTTTTAAGCCAAAATGTGTCCGTTCTCCCTTTTCTGTCTACACACTGTCTGCTTGTAAGTACTCCGTGCTTGTGCATTGCCGAACATGCTCGTCTGCTCGTAAAACCAACAATGACGTGAGGACGACGGGGGTGCAAGGAGTAGCGGACCGTTACTTTTTAGAAGTAACCGCGATACTAATGAATCATATTCGGTATAGTACCGAATATGATTCATTAGTATCGCGGTACTATACCGGTATACCGAACAACCCTGCTGTGACCACCAGCTCCTGCAGCTGAATTTAGATCTTCTGTTCCCCACTAGCCCGTGTTTAATGTCCTATTAGTGCTAATAACACCTTGATATATTTTATCACGTCCCAAATACACGCTACATGTGCATGTATGAGCCAGTCTGCCCCACAACAAGAGGATAAAGTAAAATAAGGAACTTATTGACTACAATTGAATCAGAATGGCGGATTCAAGCAAAGGGCTTTGAGTAACCCTCTACCATATATGGAAATATCCGCTGACGTACTTAAGGCAAAATACGTCACTAAAGTCTCAAATTCCAAACGGCTGGTTTGGAGCAAGTTTTGAAGAAAGCAACATAGTTTTACAATTATCTCCGCCTTGCCTCCATGTTTGGATTTCAAGTTTTTAAAACTGAAAGGGGATCCCAAATACACAAAAACAGGTACCAACATGTAAGACATTTTAGTTTTACATAATGAACCCTTCATAGGGGACTTGTGTACAATTCTGACTTTTCTGACTATCAATGTTGTTGTCATAAGGTTCATGCATTTGGGCGTGAGCTTGCACATAGTTTTGAAGGTCTCTGAATGCTGTTTTGGGGTTGTTGTTTTTTTCAACAGTGGGCCATTTTGTGACAATACACATTGATGGAAGTACATATGTGGGCATTCATGTACCTATTGTTTCGGAAAGCCCAGAGCCGTGTATAGAGAGTATGGCCAACTCTATTTCAAAGTTGGTAGCAAACATGGCGCCCAGTAGTCACGTGAGGGGTTTTTAAACAATCAGAAAGAGTATGGCCAGAGGAGCTCCTCTTAAATTATTTTAACACACCGACCCATTTAGGAATAGTTACCAAAAAATACTGGTACTACTGTATACATCCGTAATCAACACCGACGTCATTTATACGTTCACACAAAGCGCCAATATTTGGGAACCAGTATAAATTGATAATTTAAAGGGAACATTTTATTTAAAAAAAATTGACATCAAAAACACTTCTTTGTGAGCTTTGCGTGAGTCCGTCGTTGTAGTCCGAGGTAGTCAATAAGCTCCTTCTTTTTCTCTATCCTCTTGTGGGGCAGATTGGCTCGTACATGCACATGCATCCTCCGCTGTTGCCATTTCTAATACAAAGTAGCGTATAGTCGTAACTTATATCTGTCAGTAGACTCGCTATGGAAGCATTAAAAACTACAACATAGCTGACGGGGAGAAGACGCAGTGGAATTAGAGGCATGTAAATAAGACCACCCACAAAAAATGGCGCATTCTAAAGGGATGCTCAGAAAGCGGCTTGAAGATGGTCTGTAAAACAATCTATGCAAAATTACATGTTATATAGACAAGGAAGTGTTTTAAATGTAGAAAACAAATCATGATACTTTTAAGCAGTGAAGATTTCTATTCAAGAAAAAAAACATATTTTTCTGTTATCTTGCACAAAAAATTATTATTTAAGAATTTGTTTCCCATGTATTTGTATTATGTTTGTGTAGATTGTCAGTCAGCGGGTCAAGTAATCTACAAAGGTTGAATGGATGCAACATCTTCAATTAACAAGAAGAGTCCAGTTGCCTATTCAACCTTTGTGAATAGTATAAAACTCCTTTAAAGGCCTACTGAAACCCACTACTACCGACCACGCAGTCTGATAGTTTATATATCATTAATGAAATCTTAACATTGCAACATATGCCAATACGGCCGGGTTAGATTACTAAAGTGCGATTTAAAATTTTGCGCGAAATATCCTGCTGAAAACGTCTCGGTATGATGACGCCTGCTCGTGAGGTCACGGATTGTAGAGGACATTTTGGGACAGCATTGTGGCCAACTATTGAGTCGTCTGTTTTCATTGCAAAATTCCACAGTATTCTGGACATCTGTCCTGGTGAATCTTTTGCAATTTGTACAATGAACAATGGAGACAGCAAAGAAGAAAGCTGTAGGTGGGAAGCGGTGTATTAGCGGCCGGCTGCAGCAACACAAACACGTAGCCGGTGTTTAATTGTTTACATTCCCGAAAGATGACAGTCAAGCTTTACCATAGGCCTGTGGAGAACTGGGACAACAGAGACTCTTACCAGGAGGACTTTGAGTTGGATACGCAGACGCGGTACCGTGAGTACGCAACCAGAATGTTGCCATAAGCATTTTGTTTACTTTGTATGTGTAATGCTGTACGCAGCTGCGGCTTCCAAACATTTGATCGCTTGCCCGTACGTGCGTGCCGCTATGTGCATGTCACGTACGTAACTTTGGGGAAATATATGTGCTGTATGAACTTTGGGGAAGTGAACGGTACATTGGGCTGTGGGATTGAGTGTGTTGTGCAGGTGTTTGATTTGTATTGGCGGGTTATATGGACGGGAGGGGGGAGGTGTTTTTTATGCGGGATTAATTTGTGGCATATTAAATATAAGCCTGGTTATGTTGTGTCTAATAGAGTATATATATGTCTTGTGTTAATTTACTGTTTTAGTCATTTCCAGCTGAATATCAGGTCCCACCCACCTCTCACAGCATCTTCCCTATCTGAATCGCTTCCACTGCCCTCTAGTCCTTCACTCTCACTTTCCTCATCCACAAATCTTTCATCCTCGCTCAAATTAATGGGGAAATCGTCGCTTTCTCGGTCCAACTGCTCTCGCTGCTGGTGGCCATTATTGTAAACAATGTGCAGATGTGAGGAGCTTCACAACCGGTAACGTCACACGCATATCGTCTGCTACTTCTGGTACAGGCAAGGCTTTTTTTTATCAGCGACCAAAAGTTGCGAACTTTATCGTCTATGTTCTCTACTAAATCCTTTCAGCAAAAATATGGCAATATCGCGAAATGATCAAGTATGACACATAGAATGGACCCGTTTAAATAAGAAAATCGCATTTCAGTAGGGTTTTAACAAGAAGAGTCCAGTTGCCTATTCAACCTTTGTTAATAGTATAAAACTCCTTTCACAAAAATTAAAAATACCAAAAAGTCAACACCTCTTGCACAAGACTAAAGGCTGACTTTAAAATCCTTGCAATGCTCAATGTTATGATATTGCAACTCACACAATGTGGAAAATGTAATTAGTGACAACCAGCAATAAAAACATTTTCTTTGTTGCTAAAATACTGTAAGGGATTCAGTCACATTTTCCACAAACTTGAATGCTCTCAAATTGTAACTACGAGCCCACAACCCTCTTCATTTAACATTCACTGCTAAACGTATGTAGAAAATATAAACAATTCCATTGCGCTATTGCACAAAAGCCCACTCAAGCCTGTGTGTATTTTCCACCTCCCACTCACACATCACACATACAGGTGTTGAGTGCTACACTTATGTGCCCAGTTCCCCTTTTTTTTTAGAGCATCCATACGTCAAGAAAGTTCCGGCAACAACAACAGAGGACTGTTATCGCTCCGTTCTAATGCTTTTCTGCAATTAAAGTTTCTAGGGTAGGAAAACATCCGTTTTCGGTCTCGTTCACAAATTAATAACATGATCCTAAAGTCAAGTGGATTTACGTTTTTGTTATGAATTTTGCAAGCTTGTTCCTCTCACAGTTAAGTCTCTGCCTCATAATGGTGCTCCAACCTATTCTCAAGGACCCTGGCTGAAGAGCGCCGCCAGTTGAAGTGGTTTTGGCAGCCGGCGTGACAGCTTTGCAGCCATTGCAGGAAATAGACAGAGCCATTGTTACAGATCTGGCCACCACTTTGTTTGGACACAATTCTTGGATCCTAGCTCAGCTTCTCATTTCAGAAGGTCTGACAGCCTTGGGCTTATTGGTGACATGAAAAGCCAATAACGTACATATGACAAGAGCTTTGTCAAGTGCGTTCAAAACTAGTTCTGGACAAAGCCAATGTGGTGTACATGGTGACATTACATACCGTGCAGGCATCATATACAGTATGAACATATGTAAATACTGTTTGATTCAAGTATTTCCATGCAAAAAAGGAAAACAAATATTTGCAACCAAACACTGAAGCCATGTCATTATACTGTGAAACACATTTTAAACACTGTATATTTGCAATTTGCATTGTAACGTGTTCAATCCCTCTGACAACTGAAGCGCAATTAGGCTTAGCAAGTCCTGTACTTTATAAAGCATGGCTGAGATTAAGGTCCTTTATTTTCTGAGCCCCTTCCCCCTTTCCCTGGAACGTGTTATCGGCATCCACAGCTGCATGGCACCGATTATAGTGACTATTCCCCATCTGCTGATCTGTCATGCACTCCTTTATTTGCCATTTGCTCATTCTTCAAAGCCCACCTGACGGGCCCAGCAGAGGGGCTAACCTGCAACTAACATGCCCATTCCAAAGCACTGGCAAGACCCGAATTCTATTTATTTTCCTCAACGGAAATGGTTACTTTTAATGATGTAATGGCCAACGTGTCCGACCTGTCATGTGGAGTTGCCCAGGGCTCTGCTTTGGGGCCTGTTTTATTTTTGTTGTACCTAATGCCCCTTTGTCGTTTGATCCGTAGTTTTGAAAATGTTTTTCATCATTTCTATGCCTGTGATGAGGTGGCGACTTGTCCAGGGTGTACCCCGCCTTCCGCCCGATTGTAGCTGAGATAGGCTCCAGCGCCCCTCGTGACCCCGAAGGGAATAAGCGGTAGAAAATGGATGGATGGATCATTTCTATGCAGTTGATATTCAACTGTATTGCTCCTTCAATGATTCAGAGTTTGACTTTTTATCAGAGTTCTTGGATTGTGTGTCTTGTATCAAATTTTTTTGTCTTTTTCATTTCCTTAAGGTACATTCTAACAAAATGATAAAATAAAATATACAAATATTTGTCTGATAAAGAACTCCCTTGGTACTCTCAGTGCATCAAGACCAGCCTCAGAAACCTTCGGGCTGTGTTTCATCAGTCAATAGCTGTGTTCCAATTCAGGGTCTGCCTCCTTCGAAGGGCGAATTTGAAGGCTGCTTACGTCACAAAGCTGCGCGAAGGCTGTCCCAATTCATTCAAATTCGAAGGCTTCTCCAAATGCAGCCAACGAATGCGCCCTCCTTTTCCTTGTGTTCGGAGGATGCACCGCGACTATCCTTTGTGGCCTCCCATATCCCAAGATGCTTTGCGCGCCTTTGTTCAACCCGAATCTTTTTGACGATGACGGCAAATACAAGCAGTGGCACTGGCACAGGCATCCATCCATCCATCCATCCATCCATTTTCTACCGCTTGTCCCTTTTTGGGGTCGCGGGGGTGCTGGAGCCTATCTCGGCTGCATTCGGGCGGAAGGCGGGGTACACCCTGGACAAGTCGCCACCTCATCGCAGGGCCAACACAGATACAGACAACATTCACACTCACATTCACACACTAGGGCCAATTTAGTGTTGCCAATCAACCTATCCCAGGTGCATGTTTTTGGAGGTGGGAGGAAGCCGGAGTACCAGGAGGGAACCCACACAGTCACAGGGAGAACATACAAACTCCACACAGAAAGATCCAGAGCCCGGGATTGAACTCAGGCAGCGGCAGCGATTACACTTTCAAATTTAAGTGTCCTCTGCAGGCTGGACTGTCCCATTTAACAACGGGTGACTCATCCTTTGGAGGTGCCTCCAAAGGTCCAGCCTTCTGAGGATGCGTAGGGCGGGTCCTCCGAAGGATGCAGACCCTGAATTGGGACACAGCTAATGTCTTTGGAGGGCCAGTGTCGTTATCTAAACAAAACATGTTTTTATCACCTGAGAAGTATCTCTAAAGTCAAAAATGTGTTTTGTCAAAATCGGATCTCGAAATGATCATTCGCACGTTCATCTCGTGTCGCATTGACTATTGTAATTCTGTTTTCACTCGTTTCAACAAATCAGACTGTACAGAATGCAGCTGCCAGACTTTTGACGGGTGCACCCAGAACAGTTCACATTACCCCTATTCCATCCAGTCAGATTTTGCAGAGAGTTTAAGATATCCGTGCGTTGCATGGTGGGGCCCCTACTTATATCGCTAATTTGTTCTGCCCCTACACTTTAAGATCCCAAAAACTAATTTCAAAACCCGGAGAGACCTGTAGCTCCAAAACTGGAACAACTTGCGCCAGTCCCTCCGTGAGCTTGATGGTGTAGACCAGTGGTGTCAAACGTACGACCTGAGCGCCGGAGCAGGCCCGCAAACAGGTTTTATCCGGCCCGCGGGATGAGTTTGCGAAGTATAAAAATGTACCTGAAATTTTTTAATGAAACAGCTGATCTAAATGTGTCCGCTGGATGTTGCAATAGCAATTCTTTGTATCTTGTAGATGATGCTACATATGTACAAAATAAACCACATTATGTTAGTACATCAGTCGAGGAAAATTATCCATCCATCCATCCATCTTCTTCCGCTTATCTGAGGTCGGGTCGCGGGGGCAGCAGCTTAAGCAGGGAAGCCCAGACTTCCCTCTCCCCAGCCACTTCGTCCAGCTCCTCCCGGGGGATCCCGAGGCGTTCCCAGGCCAGCCGGGAGACATAGTCTTCCCAACGTGTCCTGGGTCTTCCCCGTGGCCTCCTACAGGTCGGACGTGCCCTAAACACCTCCCTAGGGAGGCGTTCGGGTGGCATCCTGACCAGATGCCCGAACCACCTCATCTGGCTCCTCTCGATGTGGAGGAGCAGCGGCTTTACTTTGAGCTCCCCCCGGATGGCAGAGCTTCTCACCCTATCTCTAAGGGAGAGCCCCGCCACCCGGCGGAGGAAACTCATTTCGGCCGCTTGTACCCGTGATCTTGTCCTTTCGGTCATAACCCAAAGCTCATGACCATAGGTGAGGATGGGAACGTAGATCGACCGGTAAATTGAGAGCTTTGCCTTCCGGCTCAGCTCCTTCTTCACCACAACGGATCGATACAGCGTCCGCATTACTGAAGACGCCGCACCGATCCGCCTGTCGATCTCACGATCCACTCTTCCCTCACTCGTGAACAAGACTCCGAGGTACTTGAACTCCTCCACTTGGGGCAGGGTCTCCTCCGCAACCCGGAGATGGCACTCCACCCTTTTCCGGGCGAGAACCATGGATTCGGACTTGGAGGTGCTGATTCTCATCCCAGTCGCTTCACACTCAGCTGCGAACCGATCCAGCGAGAGCTGAAGATCCTGGCCAGATGAAGCCATCAGGACCACATCATCTGCAAAAAGCAGAGACCTAATCCTGCAGCCACCAAACCAGATCCCCTCAACGCCTTGACTGCGCCTAGAAATTCTGTCCATAAAAGTTATGAACAGAATCGGTGACAAAGGGCAGCCTTGGCGGAGTCCAACTCTCACTGGAAACGTGTCCGACTTACTGCCGGCAATGCGGACCAAACTCAGGCACTGATCATACAGGGAGCGGACCGCCACAATCAGACAGTCCGATACCCCATACTCTCTGAGCACTCCCCACAGGACTTCCCGAGGGACACGGTCGAATGCCTTCTCCAAGTCCACAAAACACATGTAGACTGGTTGGGCAAACTCCCATGCACCCTCAAGGACCCTGCCGAGAGTATAGAGCTGGTCCACAGTTCCACGACCAGGACGAAAACCACACTGTTCCTCCTGAATCCGAGGTTCGACTATCCGGTGTAGCCTCCTCTCCAGCACACCTGAATAGACCTTACCGGGAAGGCTGAGGAGTGTGATCCCACGATAGTTAGAACACACCCTCCGGTTCCCCTTCTTAAAGAGAGGAACCACCACCCCGGTCTGCCAATCCAGAGGTACCACCCCCGATGTCCACGCGATGCTGCAGAGTCTTGTCAACCAAGACAGCCCCACAGTATCCAGAGCCTTAAGGAACTCCGGGCGGATCTCATCCACCCCCGGGGCCTTGCCACCAAGGAGCTTTTTAACTACCTCAGCAACCTCAGCCCCAGAAATAGGAGAGCCCACCACAGATTCCCCAGGCACTGCTTCCTCATAGGAAGACGTGTTGGTGGGATTGAGGAGGTCTTCGAAGTATTCCCTCCACCGATCCACAACATCCGCAGTCGAGGTCAGCAGAACACCATCCTCACCATACAATATTTTTTTATCTTGATAGATTGAAAATTAACACCAATGAGTTGACTGATGAACATTATTACATAATTTATTCAGAAAATATAAATAACGACAAATAAAGATAGAATACTATTAACCGCAACATGTAAGTGTAAAAAACAACAACAACATGATTTGTACATTTTCAGAATGTGCTTGTTCTATTTTTAAACTAAGAAAACCATCTGAAATTGTCTTTATTTTTAAGTTATCGTGCTGTGATTTTACCGGTCCGGCCCACTTGGTAGTATATTTTCTCCATGTGGCCCCCGATCTAAAATGACTTTGACAACCCTGGTGTAGACTCTATTAAACATTTTTGAAGACTTTGCTTTTTCGAAAAGCTTTTAATTAATGAACTTTTTATTATGCGCTATGTTATCCTTTTTTTTGATGTTGCCAGTGTTGTTTTAATTTAAATTGTTTTAATTCACCCATGTTTTGTACAGCACTTTGTGATTTTTATCTGTGAAAAGCGCTTTATACACACAATTTATTTATCGTACTTACTGAGGCGTTAAGGTGACACTACGCTTTTTGGCCAACATTAGCAGACCCCGTTCTGAAAGTGCTCGGATTAGTGTGTGCCCTTTAAATTGATTGTGCCATTGAAGTGTTTTTCTATGTTGGATTTTTAAGTGTGCACTGTAAAACACGACAGCTTATTTTAGTTATGTCTAATCAATAATTATTTATAAGTCAGAGCGCTCCGACAATTTTTGAATTTTGAACTTAACTGTGCATGTTTTCTAAAATTAAACTAATGATTATGTGTTGTTCTCACCTTAGGTTGAATTGTGTTCATTTAACTTGGATTCATGGGTTATATTTAAAGTGGGTGTGGGTATTTTTTTTTATTGCACCTTGGACTCTTGAACAAATAAACCTCCTTCGAAGCTTATGAACATTGTTGTTTCTGCTGTGATGTGTTTTGCTCAAGTTGTCCAGAATGTAGATTCATTTGGGAAATGATTGTAAACAAATCAGTTGAAACAGGGAAATAGTAACATTATAGTAATATTATATATATATATATATATATATATATATATATATATATATATATATATATATATATATATATATATATATATATATATATTAAATATATATATATATATATATATATATATATATATATATATATATATATATATATATATATATTAAATATATATATATATATATATATATATATATATATATATATATATATATATATATATATATATATATATATATATATATATATATATATATATATATATATAGCGCACTTTCAGCGCACGCGAGGATGTCATGTTATCGATGAGAAAATGCATTTTTAGACAATATGATTTGCCTGAGTAGCTAGGAGACACCGTGAGTAGCAAGCGGTACAAAGTACATAAGAAAAAAAAATAAATTAAAAAATAAATTAAAAATAAAAATTATTTTATTTTTTTTATACTTGGGACTTCCCGCGGGCCTGATTTTGGACGCTGGCGGGCACATACCGGTGTAGTGAGTTGATTTTATTCATTCAAGAAACTATAGTTATTAGAGTTCCGGTCGGACGGTTTTTCACAGGACACATTTCCGGCCTTCTTGTTGTTTCCGGATGAGGAGATGCTGCTCCGTTATTGATTTAAGTAAAGTCTGAATGTCATTAAAACAGTTAGCTCCATCTTTTGAAACTTCTTCCACTCCCGTCCTTGCACGCTACACCGCTACAACAAAGATGACGGGGAGAAGACTCTGCCGGAGGTGAGCCACGTAAATAAGACCGCCCACAAAACGGCGCATCCGAAAGCGACTGTCAGAAAGCGGCTTGAAGGTGATCTGTAAAACATAATCTATGCAACATTTTGACCAAAGAACCACCATTACATGTTATGTAGACCACAAGGAAGTGTTTTCCATTTAGAAAAATAATACTACTAATAATAATATGACTCCTCTAATGCGCCCTATAATCCGGAGCGCCTTTTGTGTGAAAAAAAGATCGAAAATAGACTATTCATCGGCAGTGCGCCTTATAATCCGGTGCACCCTATGGACTGGAAAATTTGGTAATAACATTTTTATAAAAGTAAATTACTCTCTTTTCTTCTTATCATCCTAATGAGCAACATGTATTAACAATGGTTACATCATATGAATTTAAGAAAGAAAAAAAAAACTTGCATAAAGGTCACTGAATCTGATTATGTAGTTATTTCAATAAACTTAATAGACCACAGTTTGGCCCATTTCTGCAGCGACTTTTTGGTAGAAAAAAAAATGAAGCGAGTGGCAAAATGCTACAACTCAAGATAAAAGAGCTCCTATTCCTGTTTGAATTACTAACTTTGTGTCTCAGAAATAAATGCTCAGCACACAAACTAAGGGACCACGGGGGACCTAAATGTAGACAAGGAAGCCATTGTGCTTCTGCTTGATTAATCAGGTCCGTATTCCGGCTCAGGCAAGACTGCAAGAGCTTTCAAAAGGGGAACGAAGGCACTTTGGAAGAAAGAGGTCAGTTGAGGGTGAGTGAGTATGGGGTGCCGAATGTAAAAATGTAGTCACACTTTTTTCGCAGATATATTCCTCACATTTAGCTCATTTCCTTCACATTTAACTCTAAATTAAATGGACTAGAGTGCAGTGCAGGACGTATCTTTTTTCGCTCTGACCCTAACTTAGGTAAAAGGGCTTATTGGATTCCACACTTTCTCCTTTTTCTATTGTGGATCACAGATTTCTATTTTAAACCACCTCGGATACTATATCCTCTTGAAAATGAGAGTCGAGAACGCGAAATGGACATTCACAGTGACTTTTATCTCAGTGGCAGGTGTCGTCGTGCTGTGAGAAGGAAGGCTGATGGAAAAGTAACATAAAAGGAGCATAGAGAACCTCTGACCAAATGATGGCTTCACACTCACCATGATCTGTGTTTTACTATTTAGCTCACAATCAAGACATATTCTTAAGAACAGATCTAAAGCAAGCGTGTCAATTGGCCACTGCAGCAATGTAAAACAAGTCTCAAAGGGCTGCACAAGCCACAACGACATCCTCGGCTCAGATCCCACATCAGGGCAAGAAAAAACTCAACCCAGTGGGAACAACATGAAACCCTAGAAGGGACCGCATAAGTGTGACCGGTGCAATGCATGCCGAGTGGATACAGTTAATAATGTGAGAGTCCAGTCTATAGTGGGGCCAGCAGGGGATCCTCTTGCATGTAGACACGTCGGGGCCCAGAGATGCAAAGAGGAGTGGTCCATCCTGGGTCTCGACTTTGAAAAGCTAGCGCTTCATCCAGGGAAGCTGATTCGTGGTCACCTGATAACCTCTCCACGCAGGAGAGCGGGGCAGAGCAGAAAAGAGAGACAGCAGATCAACTGGTCTAAAAAGGGGTCCGTTTTAAGGCTGTAGTATACAAATGAGTTTTAAGATGGGACTTAAATGCTAAATACATATAAAGTTGACTTTATATGCTAAATTGTGTTTCTATAGCTGTGTCTCAATTCGGCGGCTATGTCCTTCCAAGTTTTACCACCCTGATTGAAGAAAACATTTGGTTTAATAAAATGTGCTCAAAACAAAAAGGACAATCACACTTTTAATGAAAGAAAAATACCTGCAGTACATTGTTTGTTTTGCCAGGATTTTTTTATTTTGTTGGAATACTTGTATTCCTTCTTTTTTAAAGAGGAGCTACACCATGGTGAGATACCAGTTTCACGCATTAATAACAAAATGTGGATTGTTGCGATAATGTTTTAAATGTCAAAGATGTTTGGTAATATAACTTATATTTCAACCTGAATAAATGCTTCTGATATTCTCTACATCAGGAGTCCCCAAACTACGGCCCGCGGGCCGGATCCGGCCCCCCAGCATGCAAAATCCGGCCCAGGGAAAGTACAAAGTTAATAAATGTTTTTTTAATTATTTTTATTTTTTTATCTTTCATTTCTAATCCATTTTCTACCGCTTGTTACTCTCGGTGTCTCCTAGCCGCTCAGGCAAATCATATTGTCTAAAAATTTATTTTCCCATCGATAATGTGATAATGTTAAATGACAAAATGGATTAACTCGCTGGAATATAAAGACAATATATATATATATATATATATATATATATATATATATATATATATATATATATATATATATATATATATATATATATATATATATATATATATATATACATATGTATATATATATATATATATATATATATATATATATATATATATATATATATATATATATATATATATATATATGTACAGCCCGGCCCCCGGCCAAATTTTTTTAACCCAATGTGGCCCCGGAGTCAAAAAGTAGACCCCTGCTCTACATTGTCTGTTGTACAAGTTAATAGTCTTCATATTGCTGCATGACCATTTTTTAACCTTCTTTATCAAATAATACAATGCAATATTCAGCCTGCTAATCATTATGTAATTGAAGACTCGACCAGAACATGTTATAAAATAATTTACACAATATTCCAGCCAGCCAGATAATTCCCCCCCAACCCCCACTCCCATTTTCCTCAACTGACGTACTGGTATTTTTTTAGGTGCCTCAGTGGCCTCGTGGTTAGAGTGTCCGCCCTGAGATCTGTAGGCTGTGAGTTCAAACCCCGGCCAAGTCATACCAACAACTATAAAAATGGGACTCCCTACCTCCCTGCTTGGCACTCAGCATCAAGGGTTGGAATTGGGGGTTAAATCACCAAAATGATTCCCGAGTGCGGCCACCGCTGCTGCTCACTGCTCCCCTCACCTCCCAGGGGGTGGAACAAGGGGACGGGTCAAATTCAGAGAGTAATTTCACCACACCTAGTGTGTGTTTGTGACTATCAGTGGTACTTTAACTTAAATATCACAGAATAACTTTACAAAACGTCTTCGACAAAGCATGATCGTAATGTAAGACATTTTTATTTTGTTAATGTAGTTAAATCGGAGGTATAGCGTAACACTTTCATTTTGCAGCCGGAAAAGTGTGTGGTTGGTTAGATGTCGGATTGACTTCAAACCAAAAATGACTTGTCTTTCATTTTTGTTGAGCTTTTAGGTCATCTTACTTACTGAAGCAGTCACAGTAACAATCTACATGTTATCTTATCACTGCACCTTAACTGTAATCTAAACACAAAAGTGAAGCACACCCACCTTTTGCTGCAGTGATGTCGCCTCGTCTCATGGCACAGCGTTGAATCTTATATTTTCATAATCTACCCTTTTCGTTGTCCATTTCTGCTCACTATTGTCCCACTTTTGGCTCATCAGTAACTAGTGAACCGCAGCCAAGTTTCCCTTGCTACGGCATGGCCGAAGGGTCAAAAAGTGTGCATTAATCGTCCGTTAAAAAAATATATACAATACCGTTCAAAAGTTTGGGGTCACATTGAAATGTCCTTATTTTTGAAGGAAAAGCACTGTACTTTTCAATGAAGATAACTTTAAACTAGTCTTAACTTTAAAGAAATACACTCTATACATTGCTAATGTGGTAAATGACTATTCTAGCTGCAAATGTCTGGTTTTTGGTGCAATATCTACATAGGTGTATAGAGGCCCATTTCCAGCATCTATCACTCCAGTGTTCTAATGGTACAATGTGTTTGCTCATTGGCTCAGAAGGCTAATTGATGATTAGAAAACCCTTGTGCAATCATGTTCACAAATCTAAAAACAGTTTAGCTCTTTACAGAAGCTATAAAACTGACCTTCCTTTGAGCAGATTGAGTTTCTGGAGCATCACATTTGTGGGGTCAATTAAACGCTCAAAATGGCCAGAAAAAGAGAACTTTCATCTGAAACTCGACAGTCTATTCTTGTTCTTAGAAATGAAGGCTACTCCACAAAATTGTTTGGGTGACCCCAAACTTTTGAACGGTAGTGTATATATATTTGTAAATAATATACATATATATTATATATATACATCTATCCCTTTTACAATCAGAAAGTAACGTAAAGTAACACATTAAATAGCTGTCCACCTGACAGTACTTGTGCAAATGGTGAAAGGTGGTGATAATTCAATAAGAGAAGTCAGATCTACAAAATTTGCAGTCACCACACTGCAAAAACTGAAATCTAAGTAAGATTAAATATCTCAAATAAGGGTGATATTTGCTTATTTTCTGTCTGATAAGATCATTCTTCTCACTAAGCAGATGTTATGTTAGTGTTTTACTTGTTTTAAGGGTTTTGGTCCTAAATGATCTCAGTAAGATATTACAGCTTGTTGCTGAGATTTGATGACCTATATTGGAGTAAAACATGCTTGAAACTAGAATATCAACTGATGCAAAGCTGTGTCATCAACACTCACAAGTATAAAACTACTTTTTTAAGGTAATAATTTCTTACTTCAAGCATGAAAAAATAAATCATGACTTTGACACAATTGTGTCTCATAATTAAAACGGATGACAGCCAAATGGACTTTGCTGTTTTATTTTCAATGAAACAAGAGAAAATACGTACTCATATAGTAGTACAGTTGGCACATTACAGTAAACTGACAGTCAATATTTAAACATTTAACATGTGACATTTCAAACAATTTTGAACAGAAATAGTTGATTCAGATAAATTCTTCAAAATTACAATAAAAAAAAAATTGGCTGGGGGCTGGGCTATATATATGCGCACTAATTGACTGAAAGACCACGCACTTGGCGCGATGATGTCATGTTGTCGATGGAAAAATGCATTTTTAGACACAATGATTTGCCTGAGCGGCTAGGAGACCTCGAGAGTAACAAGCGGTTGCCTTGTTGCTTTTCCATTAAGAACAATAAATTAGTTTTTAGTATAAGTTTGCTAGTTTCAAGAAATGTAATGCCGAGCGCATATCATTATGTCAAGATAATTGCACTAGCATTTACTTAATTTAAGAACATTTTTCAACATATTGAGCAAAAAAGTCTCATATTTTTTTCTACCAAGAAAAGTGCACTTGTTATTAGTGAGAATATACTTATTTTAAGGTATTTTTGGGTTCATTGAGGTTAGCTAATTTTACTTGTTTTGGAAAGTCTTGACAAGCCGAATTTTCTTGTTCTATTGGCAGATAATTTTGTAGTTCAAATAAAATACCCCTAATTTTTGTATTTTTTTTTCTTGTTTTTTAAACACTGACTTTTTGCAGTGCAGACCCCTTCCCCTTTGAGCTGGCCTTGATGAGTTGAAATGTTCTTTTCCAATAATTTTGGAACTTGAACGCGTATGACCTCTTCTTACTCGTTATGTCTTAGAAATGACGTCTCTTCTCCTGCTTCTTCTTCTTCTGTTGTGATTGCCGCGCTTGACTTCGATGTGTAACCGCTATTATTGTCCATCCGGATACGGCGCCCAGTGAAGGACGGTGTAGTAATATTGTTGTCCTGGTGGAAATCGGGAGAAATGAATGAGAATGTTGACTGAAATTCTGGATTTTTCCAGGAATATTGGAAGGGTTGGAAAGTCCTTTTGGTAACATAGGCGGGTGCGCGACGCTCAGCGATTCACGGGAGTGAGTGAGCGAGCGATAAAGACTAAAAGCGCTCCACCCCTGGGCTTTAACTGCTGGGCACCTGTCTGACATTTTGTATGCATTCGTAATCTTAAATAAATAATTGAAAAACGTCAGCTAACAATTGAGTCAACCAACGGGGCCTCCTCTATTATGCCCACAAAGCCCTTTAAATACCCAACTAAAACCCGCCAACAATACTCCATTTACATGCCGTGACCTAAATGTCAACCAAACATTAGCGATATTGTTATTATAAGCACTAACTTAAGCAAACAAATTTTTTAGCGGTGCATTGATCACAGAGCGCTAACAGCCCTCTGTTGCTCCATTTATTGACCCGGTTGGTGTCCTGCTGCTGCCGTGCAGATCGCGTCTCAGCTGGTTAAAATTAATTTTAGATAATAAATCATGCCTCTCATCTGGATAATGGGAGGATTTAGCCATAAATTGAGAAGTTGTTCATCTGTGACATTCAACTCACATCCTGAGAGGAAGACAAAGACACGGCAAGACTGAAGATGAGTGTCCGCAGCAACTTTTTAACCCTCTGGAATACTGCTGGTCTATGATTAATTGTTCATCTTAACAGGACATCCTTGCCGTCGTCGTCACAGTGAGAGCTAGTGTTGTGTCGTTCGCGAACGATTCGTTCGAAAGAACGAATCTTTTGAGTGAACGTACTGAACCGAATCACTTCATGAACTGATTCGTTCCTTTCTCAGTTCAGTTGAGCTCCGCCGCGACCATGCCGGTATGAGTGGAACTGGCGCATTCTGTGACTCACTGAACCCTCGACGTCGGTGAACGACGCAGCCAATGAGAGGGCGGGGGGAGGGACTGAGCGAACGATTCGTTCACCGCGGATTAACGACATGAATCACTCAGTGAACGACAACGCTCTCGCTCTCTGCTCTGCTTACCCCAATGCCGCGAGTGATTCTCCTCCCGTCGCGGGGATATGTTTCATGCCATTGGCATCCGTTCTCCATTCATTCTCCAAGCTAATGACTAATGTTGACTCAAGCCACATGAAAACAAACACACGTCTTCATTATCTCAACACATAAAGTTATGAGAGTAGACTAGTAGAAAGTCCGTGCAGGCTGAGCAGCAGCGACGCGAGGGGGAGGGGCGGAGGGTAAAGAGTAGGGCAGGCTGTTTTGAGAAGATTTAAAATAAAAATAATAACTAATGTATGTACACATACATAGGCCATTATTTACACAGTTATTGTAACAAAAATACATTTCTCCTTAGGGATCAATTCTGATTCATATTATTATTATTATTATTATTATTATTATTATTATTATTATTATTATTATTATTATTATTATTATTATTATTATTATTATTATTATCATCCATTCTACTGCAACTGTTGTTGTTGTTTAGTAGCTATCATCATCATTATAATAATGCTGATTTGCAATTAAACTGTACTGCTGCTGCAGAAGTGATTCGGTTCACGTACTGAACTGCGGCCACAGTGTGGCGTTGTGAGTCACTGATTCTAGTGATTCGTACAGTCAAAAGAACTGCAGAAGTGATTCGGTTCACGTACTGAACTGCGGCCACAGTGTGGCGCTGTCAGTCACTGATTCTAGTGATTCAGTACAGTCAAAAGAACTGCCGATCCCATGAAAACAAGCCACATGAAAACAAACACACGTCCCCATTATCTCAACACATAAAGTTATGAGAGTAGACTAGTAGAGGAGACAGAAAGAAGGGGCGGGGGTTTAAGTGTAGGGCAGGCTGTTTTGAGAAGATTTAAAATAAAAATAATAACTAATGAATGTACACATACATAGGCTATTATTTACACAGTTATTGAAACAAAAATACATTTCTCCTTGGGGATCAATTCTGATTCATATTATTATTATTATTATTATTATTATTATTATTATTATTATTATTATTATTATTATCCCTTCTACTGCAACTGTTGTTGTTAGATTAACGCGAGTCCCTACGCAGTGCTTCTCCCGCGAATGGCTGCACTGTACTGTCTGTACTACGCCCCCCCCCCCCATTTTTTTTTTTGGGGGGGGGGGGGGGGGGTGATTCGGTGAACACATTTTTTGAACGAATCAATTTAAGGAACTGATTATAGTGATTCAGTACAGTCAAAATAACTGCCGATCCCATCACTAGTGAGAGCACTAATATCAAGTGTTGCAAAGCTGTGTCATCAACACTCACAAGTATAAAACTACTTTTTTAAAGTAATAATTTCTTATTTCAAGCATGAAAAAAAAAAAAATCATGACTTTGACACAATTGGGTCTCATAACTAAAACAGATGACAGCCACATGGACTTTGCTGTCTTATTTTCAATGAAACAATAGAAAATATGCACTCATATAGTAGTACAGTTGGCACAGTACAGTAAACTGACAGTTAATATTTAAACATTTAACATTTGACATTTCAAACAATTTTGAACAGAAATAGTTCATGCACATTCAGATAAATCCTTCAAAATTACAATTAAAACATTTTTGGCCGTGGGCCGGGCTGTATATATGCACACTAATTGACTGAAAGAGCACGCACTTGGCGCGATGATGTCATGTTATCAATGGAAAAATGCATTTTTAGACAATAAGATTTGCCTGAGCGACTAGGAGACCCCGAGAGTAACAAGCGGTTGCCTTGTTGCCTTTCCATTAAGAACAATAAATTCGTTTTTAGTATAAGTTTGCTGGTTTCAAGAAATGTAATGCCGAGCGCATATCATTATGTCAAGATAATAGCACTAGCATTTACTTCATTTAAGAATATTTTTCAAAATATTGAGCAAAAAGGTATTTTTATTTTTTTCTACCAAGAAAAGTGCACTTGTTATCAGTGAGAATATACTTATTTTAAGGTATTTTTGGATCCATTGAGGTTAGCTAATTTTACTTGTTTTGGAAAGTCTTGACAAGCCAAATTTTCTTGTTCTATTGGCAGATAATTTTGCTTAGTCCAAGTGAAATACCTCTCATTTTAGTATTTTTTTTTTCTTGGTTTTGAACACTGACTTTTTGCAGTGCAGACTTTGTACAGTAAGGGACCGTTTTATTATGGTTGTAGTTTGTATTTCTTGTTTAGCACGTAGCAATACTGCTACATGATGCTTAGTTTTTCACTAAACCTGGGTCTGTTTAGCACACAGCTCCTAAAACTTGGAGCTCATGCTGAATTTCCCCCAGGGATCAATAAGGTACTTTCAATTCAATTCTATTCTATTCTATTCTCATATTCAGGATCAAACATATAAGGTTCTGGATCATATTTTTTCCCAAAGTAATCATTGTTGGCTCTAACAAAGTTTGCAAGTTTTGCATGGTTGTTGGTGGTTCCCACCTGTTTGCTCATTAACTCTCAAAATGACTCAGGACTCTTTGTTAGATTACTATTTTGAACTTTGTAAGTCTTTCAGTGTTATAAATCCGATATATATATTTGATAATAACTTCAGTATAGAGGCAATTTGTTTTTTATTATACTGAAACTTTAACATGACTGTGATCGCGTTTACAGCAAATTCATGTTAATTATGAAGTAACATCAGTGAAATGGACACATGCATATTCATGCACATTGCTTTGGTGCAATAATCAATTCCATTCATTGTCAAAAGCGGAAGTAAGTGATCAGCTGTTTGATCGCTTTCTTTTCAACTCGGTCTTTATGCAAAAAAATGAAAAACAAACTTTTTTAACAACATACAACTTTATTGGCATTATAAACCCATCCATACATTTACTATCGCTTGTCTCTTTCGGGGTCGCGGGGGCGCAGGAGCCTATCGAACCAGCACTTGGGCGGAAGGCATTCATTTGTCATTTCTTCTGCTGTAAGAATTATGTAGGTGTGTCGTGCAATGAGAAGATGAGATGTGGGCGCGGCTTTGCGGCTGAGAGGCCTCAGATTGGTGGAAAATGTGCATTTCTAAAAATATTCATCTTTACACTTTACACACATCTTTATATGTAACTATAACATTTATCTTTAACATTAATATTCAACATGTAGCTTTAACATGTACATATTCAGATATTTAACATTTACATTGTAATGTTAGATTTGCCATTTATATTCAGATATTTAACATTTACATTGTAATGTTAGATTTACCATTGAAAATGTGTGGCGCATTATGAAGCCTAAAATACCACAACGGAGACCCCCGGACTGTTGAACAACTTAAGCTGTACATCAAGCAAGAATGGGAAATAATTCCACCTGAGAAGCTTCAAAAATGTGTCTCCTCAGTTCCCAAACATTTACTGAGTGTTGTTAAAAGGAAAGGCCATGTAACACAGTGGTGAACATGCCCTTTCCCAACTACTTTGGCACGTGTTGCAGCCATGAAATTCTAAGTTAACTATTATTTGCAAAAAAAAAAAAAAGTTTATGAGTTTGAACATCAAATATCTTGTCTTTGTAGTGCATACAATTGAATATGGGTTGAAAATGATTTGCAAATCATTGTATTCCGTTTATATTTACATCTAACACAATTTCCCAACTCATATGGAAACGGGGTTTGTACAGCTTGTGGTATTTTAGGCTTCATACTACGCCACACATTTTCAATGGGAGACAGGTCTGGACTACAGGCAGGCGGCCAGTCTAGTACCCGCAATCTTTTACTATGAAGCCAGGCTGTTGTAGCAAGTGCAGAATGTGGCTTGGCATTGAAAAAAACAGGAACGTCCATGAAAAAGACAATGCTGGGATGGCAACATATGTTGCTCCAAAACCTGTATGTACCTTTCAGCATTAATGGCGCCTTCACAGATGTGTAAGTTACCCATGTCTTGGGCACTAATACACCCCCATACCATCACAGATGCTGGCTTTTCAACTTTACACCTATAACAGTCCGAATGGTTCTTTTCCTCTTTGGTCAGAGGACACGACATCCACAGTTTCCAAAAACAATTTGAAATGTGGACTCGTCAGACCACAGAACACTTTTCCACTTTGCATCTCTCCATCTTAGATGAGCTCGGGCCCAGCGAAGCCAGCGGCATTTCTGGTGTTGTTGATAAATGACTTTCGCTTTGCATAGGAGAGTTTTAACTTGCACTTACAGATGTAGCGACAAACTGTAGTTACTGACAGTGGTTTTCTAAAATGTTCCTGGGCCCATGTGGTGATATCCTTTACACACTGATGTTGGTTTTTGATGCAGTACAGCCTGAGGGATCGAAGGTCACGGTTATTGCCACTTGCGTGCAGTGATTTCTCCAGATTATCTGAACCTTTTGATGATATTACAGACCGTAGATGGTGAAATCCCTAAATTCCTTGCAATAGCTCGTTGAGAAATGTTGTTCTTAAACTGTTCGACAATTTGCTCACGCATTTGTTCACAAAGTGGTGACCCTCGCCCCACCCTTGTTTGTGAATGACTGAGCATTTCATGGAAGCTTCTTTTACACCCAATCATGGCACCCACCTGTTCCCAATTAGCCTATTCACCTGTGGGATGTTCCGAATAAGTGTTTGATGAGCATTCCTCAACTTTCTCAGTCTTTTTTGCCACTTGTGCCAGCTTTTTTGAAACATTTTGCAGGCGTCAAATTCCAAATGACCTAATATTTGCAAAAAATAACAAAAATTACCAGTTTGAACGTTGAATATCTTGTCTTTGCAGTCTATTCAATTGAATATAAGTTGAAAAGGATTTGCAAATCATTGTATTCTGTTTTTATTTACCATTTACACAACGTGCCAACTTCACTGGTTTTGGGTTTTGTATATTACATGTATACTCAGATCTAATATTTAGATATAACAGAGTCACCATGTAATTCAAACTTAAATGTGATGAACATGCGCTAAATGTGAGAAAAGTTTTGAATGTGAGACAAGTGAGTTAGTTGTGAGAAATATTTCTGCTAGAAAAGTGTGACTGAATTTTTACATTCAGCACGCCCATAAGCGAGCGCTGCAGGGAGTACAAGCCACTGAAAACACCCAACCTTCTCCTCTGCGCAACAAATTACAGCATTTATTACGGTCCAGTTCTGAAAAAAAAAAAAAATACAATGCATGTATTTGTAATCAGATGTTATGGTATGGTAAACATGCATACGGATTTCCCAAGTGCTACCCATTAGGTCAGGGGTGTCCAATGTGCGGCCCGGGGGCCATTTGCGGCCCGCAGCTAATTGTTTACCGGCACGCCACACATTCTGGAAATACTGTTGTAAAAATAAAAAAGAACATTAAAAAAAGTGGAATGAGGTGAAATCTAACGAGAAAAAGTTGCAATATTGACACAAAACCTGCCATGCAGGCTGTTTTTTTTTCTTTTGCCTTTATTCATTTTTCTTTTTTTGCCATTGCTAAAAAAAAAAAAAGACAAAAATCCATGCTATAATGAATTATTTTCAGGGCTCCAATTACTTCAAATATTTCACTTTGAAATGTTTTATGTGGTAAATATTGCATATATTGTGTAGTAGCCATATAAAAACACCAAAGTTTTCTTTGACAAAAGCGCATAAAACAAACCAAATAATAGTTCCAGCATAAAATCGACAGATATATCTGAAGTTGATCTCGTAACTTAAGTGTTAAAAGTAAAATAAAAACCTAATAAAAATGTATCAATTTATGAGTGGGGCACCTTTTGGATCCCAAATATATTTAGTGATTTTTATTTATCTTTTCACTGTGATTACTCAAAAATATGAAATAATTAAAATCAATGGTGTCCTGCATTATTGATCTTTTGGGGTTTTAATTACTAAATACTCTATATTTCAGTTATACTATAACAAATCTAAGTTGTTTTTTAACAGAAAAGCCATAAAACATTTTTTTTAATTTGTATTACTTTACATCAACTTGAAGTTGATATAGAGATTTACTGTAAGCGTTAAATAATTAAAAAATAATAATAATCTGACTTATTTTTAACATTTTAATGACTGAGCCCCTTTATGGTCCCCGGGACCCCTAAAGGTAAAAATAAATAAAAAATGCATATGTTTTGTTATGGTTTGAAAATTAAAAATATCAAAATGGCCCCCACATGCTTTAATTTTTCCGTGAGCGGCCTTGAGTGGAAAAAGTTTAGACACCCCAGCATTAGGTGATAAATGTTATGGTGTTTCTTTTTAAAAAGTTAAAGTCAAAGCCAAAATTATGATTTGCATTGTGTTCCCTTACTGTAACTAAAACAGGTTGGTCAAGGGCCAATAGAGTTTGCAAATGAAAGTAGACTTACATCTTGGAAGCACATTCTTATTGCACGTAGGAAAAGAGAGCAATTACAATAGCGAACAGACGTTGATTAAAAGACAGTAGTGCATAGACGAGCAGTAGAGGTGCTTGTATCTGACTGGCAGGCAAAATGTAATGATATTCTTTTTTCTCCTTCCTTTAATAACCCTGCAAGCAGAGACTTCCCAAGCTGCACTTATATTAAATCTCCAACCTCAAATTCAATCCTTACAATAAACGCAAGTGTAATTAAGCCACCAGCACACCCACCACCGGCTCGTAAAAAGCCTAATGAAAGGAGGTGTGATCGAGACCTGAGCTCATACAACATGTCTGCTACGGAATGTTCTTGAAGCGCCTTTACGCTCGCTCAAAGCAACTCTGTTTCTCAACCAGGTAGGTAGTGGTCACTCTCTCAGCTACATTTGTAGACAAAAGTTTGCATTCACTCATGGGCTTTAACGTCTCATTCATTGAAACCATTCTTTTTTCGAGTACGGAATGATAATACAAATAACATACAGTATGTTGTTAAAAGATACAACAAATGTTCACCACGTCTCTGACACACAGCATCAGACTGAGAGGTTATAACACTGTCTGTGCAATCCACTGACATTGGTGAAAAAATAATAAAAACACATTAGCCCCACTGAAAACATTACACCACTACTGGTCGGACATTTCCTCATTAGAATAGTTCAACAACTTAAAGCCCTTCCTAGCTGTTTCTGACATCACATGGGCAAAGACAAGACCTTCTGTGGTCAGATGAAACCAAAATTGAGCTGTTTGGAAACAATACCCAGCAATATGTTTGGAGGAGAAAAGGTGAGACCTTTAGTCCCAGGAACACCATGCCTACCGTCAAGCATGGTGGTGGTAGTATTATGCTCTGGGCCTGTTTTGCTGCCAATGGAACTGGTGCTTTACAGAGAGTTAATGGGACAATGAAAAAGTAAGATTACCTCCAAATTCTTCAGGACAACCTAAAATCATCAGCCCGGAGGTTGGGTCTTGGGTGCTCCAACAGCACAATGACCCCAAACACATGTAAAAAGTGGTAAAGGAATGGCTAAATCAGGCTACAATTAAGGTTTTAGAATGGCCTTCCCAAAGTCTTGACTTAAGGGTGTGGACACTGCTGAAGAAACAAGTCCATGTCAGAAAACCAACACATTTAGCTGAACTGCACCAATTTTGTCAAGAAGAGTGGTCAAAAATTCAACCAGAAGCTTGTGGATGGCTACCAAAAGCGCCTTATTGCAGTGAAACTTGCCAAGGCACATGTAACCCAGCAGATTTGGTCACATTTTCAGTAGACCCATAATAAATTCATAAAAGAACCAAACTTAATGAATGTTTTTTCTGACCAACAAGTATGTGTTCCAATCACTCTATCACCAAAAAATAAGAGTTATAGAAATGATTGGAAACTCAAGACAGCCTGACATTATGTTCTTTACAAGTGTATGTAAACTTTTGACCACGATTGTACCTCTCAACATTTGTATTTAAATAGATTGGAAATATTTGGGATGAGGTGGCGACTTGTCCAGGGTATACCCTGCCTTCGGGCCGAGTGCAGCTGGGATAGGCTCCAGCACCCCCAACACCCCCCACCCCTGCGACCCCAAGAGGGAGAGGCGGTAGAAAATGGATGGATGGTAAATTTCACACAGAAACGGGAAACTTTTTCATTATAAATCACCGTCAGTAAAAAAAAAAAAAAGACGACACCATAACTGGGGCTCAATCACATGTCAACTCGAAAACAGTAAAATCAAATGTGCAATATGTTTTTTATTCAATTTGATAATTTGAGTTTGTATTGGTTAGTACACAAGTTCGAAATATATTTTTGGGATTTTATCGTAATATTTTTTTTTCTTGATAAAGATGGCGGTACTTCGCTCTTTTGTAGTTGTTGCGTTTTTCTTTATTTCTGCAGTATTCTGCTGCCCTCCCCTGGTGTCTTCCACCGGAGAAAAACTATAAAACAGTTCACAGTCCCCTGCCAAACTCTTTTCACTGGTTCTTACTGAACTTGAGAGTTACGCAGCCTTTTTCGCTGGATGAGCAGCAGATCTACATGGACTATTCCAGTGATGCCAAAGATGGAGAAAAAGAGCAAGTGTGCTCTACAGAGGTTGGTGCACAGTTGTCAGTGTTGCAGCAGACATGTAGTCCACATCTGTAGTTTTTTAATAAACTGTAAACCAGCGGGAGTTCTCTTCGTCTATTATGGTCAGTGTTTACATCCCACCTCAGGCCTGCGTAATAGAAGCGCTACAGCACCTGGCTGACCATATTGCAGATGTGAAGAAAAAACATCCCGACTCCCTGCTTATAATTATGAGGGATTTTAACAGAGCTACTTTTACCCAAGAACTCCCCAAATACAGACAACATTAAGTGCCCCACCAGGGGAGCTAACACACTGGACCATTGCTACACAGCAATAAAGAACTGTAATCGCTCTGTTCCCTAGGCAGCTTTAGGACTATCTGATCACTGTCTGATTCACCTCATCCCAGCCAACAGGCAGCAGTTAAAAACTGCTACGCCTATATTAAGGGCTCTGAAGTGATGGTCAGATGGATCGAAGCAGCAGTTACAGGACTTATGACTGTAGTGTATTTGAAGTTGCATCAGAAAATATTGACGAATCACTGGCACTGTGACGTCATATATCATATTCTGTGAGGACATGTGCGAGCAAACCAAGACCTTCTGCACAAACAACACCAAGCCCTGGTTAACACCTCCTCTTAGGAATCTGCACCAGGCCAACGAGGATGCCTACAGGAGTCGGGACTGGGTCCTGTTCAAGCAGGCCAGGAAAAACTGGCAAAGGAGATCAGGGGAGCAAAAAGGAGTTACACTGAGAAGCTAAAACAAAACTTCTTAGCTAATGGAAATGTCACCAACCACAGGAACCCTGCAGGTAACAATCGACTGGCTGAGGACCTGAACGGCTTCTACTGCAAGTTTTCACAACCATCACCTCAACACTCAGTCTATGCCCTCCTTGCTCTTCCAACAACCCCTTCTCCTTCGTCCCTGGCCCTCCACCTACACTGATGATCTGTGAAAAGGATGCGCTCAAGCTCTTCCAAAAAAAAAAAAAAAGATCAGAAAGCCTCCAGGACCAGACAGTGTGTCGCCCCCCCCTTCCTGCCTGTGAGTCTCTGCTGAGCAGCTGGTCCTCATCTTTTTGCAGGTCTTCATCACAGGAGCTGTGCAAAGTGCCCTCTTGCTTCAAAGGCTCCACTATCATCCTCGTCCCAAAGAAACTTGCCATCACAGGACTCAATGACTACAGACGTCTGTGGTCATTGAGTCCTTTTAAAAGACAGGTGTTGCGTCACCTGAAGGACATTACAAGCCCCCTGCTGAACCCCCTGCAGTTTGCTTATTGGGAAAACAGGTCGGTGGAGGATGCAGTCAACATGGGACTGAACTACATCCTGCATCATCTTGACTCCCCAGGGATCTACGCCAAGATTCTGTTTGTGGACTTCAGCTCTGCATTTAACACTTATCATCCCGGATACCTTGATTGACAACACTAAATTGGCCGTAGTGTGGGAATGTGAGTGTGAATGTTGTCTGTATCTGTGGGTGTACATCACCTTCTGGCCGAGTGCAGCTGGGATAGGCTCCAGCACCCCCTGCCACCCAGAGAGGGTCAAGCGGTAGAAAATGGATGGATGGATCCTGGATAACCTGCACCACAAACTCAACTAGCTCACAGTGCTGGCCTAACCTGTCAGTGGACCCCAGACTTCCTGACTGACAGGAGGCAGCAGGAGAGAGGGCTGGGGAGAATCACATCCAGCACCCGGACAATCAGCACTGGCACCCCCCATGGGTGTGGTCCCTCCTGTCTGCTTCTCTCCCTTTACACCAATGACTGCACCTCAAGGGATCCTGCTGTGAAACTCTTGAAGTTTGCAGACGAGACAGAAGGTGGAACGTCTGGCTCTCTGGTACAGTGAGAACCATCTGAGCTGAACCTACTCAAGATTGTGTAGATGACAGTGGACTTCAGATGAAGACCCCTTCACGATTCTGAACAGCACAGTGTTTACTGTTGACTTTTTCAGGTTTTTGGGATCCACAATCTCACGGGACCTGAAGTGGACGTCACAAAGACACAATCAGAAAAAAGGCACAGCAGAGGATGTACTTTCTGCATCAGCTCAAGAAGTTCAACCTGACCCCAGAAATCCTGATCATGTTCTACACATCCATCATTCAGTCTGTCGTGTGCACCTCCATTCCTGTCTGGTTTGGATTGGCAACCAAGCTGGCCAAACACAGACTGCAACAGACAAAACTGCAGAAAAGATCCCCTGTACAATAATGAACTCGCGCAAAGGTATTTGGGCAAACTTATACCATATATGGATATATCCGCTGACGTCACGTGTTGGAAAAACGTCACAAGTGTTGCAAATTCCAAATGCCTCATATGGAGAAAGTATGAAGAAAAGCAAAATTGTTTTATAAATATCTCCTCAATACCTCCATGGTTTGATTTGAAATTTTTGAGACGTATGCAGATCCCAAATACACAAAAACAGTAAGGAATAAAACAATAAGGAATAAAAAGGTAGTTTTGCATAATAGGTTCCCTTTAAGGTTTGTTCTACAATAAAATAACTTGTAGTGTAATTTAGTTACTTTTAAAATACAGTAATCATTATAGTAATTAAGTTACTTTTTAAAGGAGTAATCAGTATTCCAATTACTTTTTCAAAGTAACTGTGGCAACACTGCCCAGTGTTGGGGACACCGCAGAATACAGTACATCTAAAGCTGCAGACGTATGGTCGCCTTGCCCGTAGGTCAGCAAACCGCGGCTCTCGAGCTGCGTGCGGGTCTTTACCCCCGCCCTATTGGCTCCCTGGAGCTTTTTCAAAAATTTATAAAAATGGAAAAAAATGGAGGAAACTTTTTTTTTTTAATTTTGTTTGTACTTACTAGTAAAGCAGGAACAGAGCCTAGGCAGCATTGGTCTAAAATCCCTCTTCGTCTTTGAGCTCATGCCAGCGAGTGAAAGCCAGGCCAATGTTGATCCTAAACTGTCATTTTATCCGAATAGCCTCCGTTTTTTTTTTTTTTGTCTCCTCAGACAAACCTTTTTCTTTTGCAGCTTCTGCCCTGATAGCAGTATTGGTCTAAAATCCCTCTTCGTCTTTGAGCTCATGCCAGCGAGTGAAAGCCAGGCCAATGTTGATCCTAAACTGTCCTTTTATCTGGGTAGCCTCCGTTTTCTTTTTTTTTTTGTCTCCTCAGACAAACCTTTTTCTTTTGCAGCTTCTGCCCTGATAGCAGTAATTGCACATAGGCTTCCGCATCTAACGAATGGGGAAGTCAGCACATTTGTAGTTTTTTCTGTGGCAGGGTTCCTGCCACCCTCCTCAAAGTTGCTTTGTGCCAGTGAAAGCGATACAGACCCCCTCAGGCCATGACAGAGGTGTCATTCAACTAGTTGTAAGTCCATGTATCATCCCATAAAGTTATGAACATATTTAATGAAGGTTGAAAAGTTACTAAGTGCTGCTTTAATAAGCTTTTTTTTGTCATTTCCATATCAATTTCGTTAGAATCTGTCAAGGTCTTGAATTTACCTTTATTCACAGTTTTATATAATTTCCTCTTTTGTCACGTCGGTGAGTAACATCGAGTTGGGATTTCTGTCTATGGTATCATTTGGTCCAATATTTACCAAGTAGTTATTACAACTTTCAGCTATTTTGTTGAGATTGTAATTTTTTAAGGTTCTGTCTGAGAAGTTTTGAGGGTAGTACTTCTTAGCACCATTATTATATATTTGATTTAGGATGCCCTAAGTTGCTCTCATGTTGGTTTTGTTCCTGTCTAATAATTGACTGTAAACATTTTTCCTAAATGCTCATAAGATGCTGGCTAATTTTTTTGTACATTGTGTACTTACTTCCTTTGCTTTTATAATCATAATAAAAAAAACAATAACAATAATAATGGACAAGAATAATATAATTATTTTCGAGACACTTAAAACGCTTTCCAGTGAGAACTGAGAACTCATCATTTATTCACTCCACATTCACACCTTGATGGTGGAAAGCTACATTTGTAGCCACAGTTTCCCTGGGGTGGATTGACGGAAACATGTCTGTCAATTTGCGACTACAGCCTCTCCGACCACCACCAAACATTCATACACATTTTTACACCAGTGTGGGTAGCACTGGGAGCAAGGTGAGTGAAGTGCCTTCCCTATGGACCCAACAGCCTAAGATGGCGGAAGGTGGATTCACCTTCTGAACCAAGCCGCCATTTGTCAAAAATTGTTATGAAAGTACAAACCCTGTTTCCATATGAGTTGGGAAATTGTGTTAGATGTAAATATAAACGGAATACAATGATTTGCAAATCATTTTCAACTCATATTCAATTGAATGCACTGCAAAGACAAGATATTTGATGTTCAAACTCATAAACTTTATTTTTTTTTTGCAAATAATAATTAACTTAGAATTTCATGGCTGCAACACGTGCCAAAGTAGTTGGGAAAGGGCATGTTCACCACTGTGTTACATGGCCTTTCCTGTTAACAACACTCAGTAAACGTTTGGGAACTCAGGAGACACATTTTTTAAGCTTCTCAGGTGGAATTCTTTCCCATTCTTGCTTGATGTACAGCTTAAGTTGTTCAACAGTCCGGGGGTCTCCGTTGTGGTATTTTAGGCTTCATATGCGCCACACATTTTCAATGGGAGACAGGTCTGGACTACAGGCAGGCCAGTCTAGTACCCGCACTCTTTTACTATGAAGCCACGTTGATGTAACACATGACTTGGCATTTTCTTGCTGAAATAAGCAGGGGCGTCCATGGTAACGTTGCTTGGATGGCAACATATGTTGCTCCAAAACCTGAATGTACCTTTCAGCATTAATGGCGCCTTCACAGATGTGTAAGTTACCCATGTCTTGGGCACTAATACACCCCCATACCATCACAGATGCTTTTCAACTTTGCGCCTATAACAATCCGGATGGTTCTTTTCCTCTTTGGTCCGGAGGACACGACGTCCACAGTTTCCAAAAACAATTTGAAATGTGGACTCGTCAGACCACGAAACACTTTTCCACTTTGTATCAGTCCATCTTAGATGAGCTCAGGCCCAGCGAAGCCGACAGTGTTTCAGGGTGTTGTTGATAAACGGTTTTCGCCTTGCATAGGAGAGTTTTAACTTGCACTTACAGATGTAGCGACCAACTGTAGTTACTGACAGTGGGTTTCTGAAGTGTTCCTGAGCCCATGTGGTGATATCCTTTACACGCTGATGTCGCTTGTTGATGCAGTACAGCCTGAGGGATCGAAGGTTACGGGCTTAGCTGCTTACGTGCAGGGATTTCTCCAGATTCTCTGAACCCTTTGATGATATTACGGACCGTGGATGGTAAAATCCCTAAATTCCTTGCAATAGCTGGTTGAGAAAGGTTTTTCTTAAACTGTTCAACAATTTGCTCACGCATTTGTTGACAAAGTGGTGACCCTCGCCCCATCCTTGTTTGTGAATGACTGAGCATTTCATGGATTCTACTTTTATACCCAATCATGGCACCCACCTGTTCCCAATTTGCCTGTTCACCTGTGGGATGTTCCAAATAAGTGTTTGATGAGCATTCTTTAACTTTATCAGTATTTATTGCCACCTTTCCCAACTTCTTTGTCACGTGTTGCTGGCATCAAATTATATAGTTAATGATTATTTGCAAAAAAAAAAAAAAAGTTTATCAGTTTGAACATCAAATATGTTGTCTTTGTAGCATATTCAACTGAATATGGGTTGAAAAATATTTGCAAATCATTGTATTCCGTTTATATTTACATCTAACACAATTTCCCAACTCATATGGAAACGGGGCTTGTAATATAATATATCAGTATATATTGTACTGTATGTATAATATGTAAATATTACATATATGTTATATTTAATATTGTTACTATGGTCCGTTTTTAGTCTACTTTATACCTTTTGTTTTGGCCCTCTTTCTGTGCCCTTGTGTGCATTATTCTTTCCATCCTTATCCTTTCCATCCTTTGTAACTGAGCAACTGTGTGGAACAATTTCCCTTGTGGAAGTTTGTCTAATGTCTAAACTTATTTGAATAAAGTCAAACCAACTCTTTAGCTTCAACTAACAATAGGAAACATTTTCTGCTCACATTTTCAACATTCAAGCAATTTTCAATAAAAGTACAGTAACCAACATTTTAACAGTAGATTTACCTGCTAAATAAAGTTCCCATACAGTGTCTGTTTCTCGCCCTGGCGAAGCCGGTGACAGACAGCGTCCCAGTGGTGTTGACCCCTCACTTCCTAATTTCCACAGCCTCCTTTATCCATCTCTTCCATTTATTTGTTTCTTATAAAATAATTTTTCTTTGACTGCCAGTTGCGTGTCACACTTCATGGTGTTGTGTTCCAGAAGTTGGTGTGCAGCTGTGTGCACTTCCCTTTTGTCAGTTGGGTGTTTTGTGATCTTAAGTCTTTACATTATTTTTTTGTGTAGTTTGTATTTGTTGTGGCTTTTGCAATCGTGCTGTAGCTGAAAGTTGTTGTGAATGGGATTGTCTTGTAGTGTTCGCGTTTGTGACCTTTCTCAGCCACCGTAGTTTTCCGCCATTTTGGTTTTGATGATGTCAAAAAAGGGCAAATTTGACCTAACGTTTAACGTCCTTATTTTTAAAAGTGTTAGACTTCATATAAAGTCTGTCAATCTTAAATCCAATGTTTTCCTTTATTTAGTATCGATAAAATCTTATATCAATACCTATCTTCTGGAAGGCAAACTTGCAGAGCACGGATTGATATACTTAAAATTTAGGAATATAAAACTATATATATATATTATATATATATATATATATATATATATATATATATATATATATATATATATATATATATATATATATATATATATATATATATATATATATATATATATATATATTTACATCGATCAGTCATTTTAGCTCTAGTTTTTGCTTTTCTCATCACATATTTCAGTGGTTATACATTCTAAAATATTATCAATAGCAAATGACATGCTTACCACCACTTAGGGCCTGATCTACTAAAGGTTTGCGTGTACTAAAACACTTGCAAACTTGATAGCACACGCAAAGCTGATCTACTAAACACGTGCAAAGGGGATTTTGTCTCCTAAGTGAGCAGAAAAAGGTGTGCAATCCATTTTGCGTTTGTCTTCATTAATACGCAACATTAATGCTGATCATGAAAACGGCCACAATACTGGGAGGAGAAAATGCAAATATTTAGCATGTGCAATGTGATTTTATCAATACTCATCACTGTTTTGCGAGCACTATTTTGCGTTTTATTTGCACGTGGGAAAAGGACGTGCTATCTGACACAGACGCACAGGGCTGTGAGAAAAGAGGTGCTTGCGCTGCAAAGACAGACGATGGACAGAGAATCTTCGGTCATGTGTTTGCCAACATATTTGGTCAAACAGAAATAAATATTTAGCAATTTATTTTTATAGTTTTATTGCTGCTGGATGACTTAAGCGGCTGATTTACATTAATAAAATGTATATGTTTTGGTGTCTGCTAGCGTTTTATTAATTTTTAATTTATTTAGGAAATGTATTATTATAATATACCGGTACATGAAAGACATCTTTCATTATGCATTTTCTTGGATGTGAGTCATTCTAGACCACGGGTGTCAAACGTACGGCCCGAGAGCCGGATCAGGCCCGCGAACAGGTTTTTATCCGGCCCACGATCTCGTGGGCCGAGTTTGCTAAGTATACAAATTAACCTGACATGTTTTAATGAAAGAAACAGCTGTTCTAAATGTGTCCACTGGATGTCGCAATGGCAATTCTTTGTATCTTTGTAGATGATGCTACATGTGTACAAAATAAACCACCTGATGTTAGTACATCAGTTGAGGAAAATTATCAAACTACATAAATAACATACTGTAATTTGATTTTGATATAATTTTTTTATCTTGATAGATTGAAAATTAACACCAATGAGTTGACTGATGAACATTATCACATAATTTATTCAGAAAATATAAATAACGACAAGTAAAGTATATATACTATTAACCGCTACAGGTAATTGTAAAAAAAAAGCATGATTTGTACAATTTCAGAATGTGCTTGTTCTATTTTTAAACAAAGAAAACAATCTGAAGTTGTCTTTATTTTTAAGTTATCGTGCCGTGATTTTACCAGTCCGGCCCACTTGGGAGTAGATTTTTTCTTTATGTGGCCCCCGATCTAAAATGAGTTTGACACCCCTGTTCTAGACCCACAAATGCGCTCGTGATGCGAGTCACAACCTCGTGTACAGAATTAAGTCTGAGTGTGCAAATGTTTCTGTTGTGTAGATTGCGATTAAGAAAAGGTGTTACACATTTTAGATATAGGGATATATATGTATATATATATATAGGGATGGCGTGGCGAAGTTGGTAGAGTGGCTGTGCCAGCAATCGGAGTGTTGCTGCACTGTAAAAATGTTCACCGTTTAATTACAGTAACCTACTGGCAGCTAATGGTTCCAGTATAATACTGTTTTTCTACAGCACACATACTGTGATTTATCATTACAGTTTATTACTGTAAAAGGTATCACAGTACTGTGCTGTATCAAATATACGCTTCACAGCATAATATCGTCATCTGTATAGTGGCATTACACTGTTATTTTAGTGTATCTACTGTAATATCCATGAACAGTTAATTACAGTAAAATAAGTGTAAGCATTATAGACTGAGCTTTACAGTATAATGTCACTAGAAGTTAATGAGTTGAACTTTTAATTTTTCAAAATCAAAACCCCTGCAATCTGCTGGCATAAAAATGACTGGAGAAATGGCCTTGCAAGTTTATGCTTTTATTAACCAATTATTTTAAAACGCAAATACATTCAATGTACATTTAGTGCATTCTTCTTATTTTCAGTAAAGCATTTTAACATTTAGAACATGTCAACTTAAAGGCCTACTGAAATGATTTTTTTTTATTTAAACGGGGATAGCAGATCTATTCTATGTGTCATACTTGATCATTTCGCGATATTGCCATATTTTTGCTGAAAGGATTTAGTATAGTACAACGACGATAAAGATTGCAACTTTTGGTATCTGATAAAAAAAAGGCTTGCCCCTACCGGAAGTAGCGTGACGTAGTCAGTTGAACATAAACGCAAAGTTCCCTATTGTTTACAATGATGGCCGCATGAAGTGAGAGAGATTCGGACCGAGAAAGCGACAATTTCCCCATTAATTTGAGCGAGGATGAAAGATTTGTGGATGAGTAAAGTGCAAGTGAAGGACTAGTGGGGAGTTGAAGCTATTCAGATAGGGAAGATGCTGTGAGAGCCGGGGGTGACCTGATATTCAGCTGGGAATGACTACAACAGTAAATAAACACAAGACATATATATACTCTATTAGCCACAACACAACCAGGCTTATATTTAATATGCCACAAATGAATCCTGCATAAAAACACCTGCGTGTTTGTTACGCTAGCTCCTAGCTCCTCTGCTAGCTCCTAGCTCCATAGAACACGCCAATACAATTCAAACACCTGATCAACACACACAATCACTCAGCCCAAAAGACCGTTCACCTAACCCAAGGTTCATAAAGCTTATATATTTTTAAAAAGTTACGTACATACGCAAAAAAAAGTTGCGCACATACGGTCAAGCGATCAAGTGTTTAGAAGCCAAAGCTGCATACTCACAGTAGCACGTCTGCGTCTTTGTCATCCAAATCAAAGTAATCCTGGTAAGAGTCTGTGTTGTCCCAGTTCTCTACAGGCGTCTGTGTATCGAAGTCAAAAGTCCTCCTGGTTAGAGTCTCTGTTATCCGAGTTCTTCCATCTTGACTGCATCTTCCGGGAATGTAAACAAAGAAGCGCCGGCTGTGTACTGTTGTTGCTGACTACGTTCGAAAAATACGTCCATTTCGCACCGACAACTTTCTTCTTTGCTTGCTCAGCTTCCTTCTCCATAATGCAATGAACATGATTGCAACAGATTCCAAACACAGATGTCCAGAATACTGTGGAATTATGAAATTAAAACAGAGCTTTTTCGTATTGGCTTCAATGTGGAAGGCATACCCGTGTTCGCCGGTCTACGTCACGCGCATACGTCATCCTCAGAGGCGTTTCGAACCGGAAGTTTAGCGGCAAATTTAAAATGTCACTTTATAAGTTAACCCGGCCGTATTGGCATGTGTTATAATGTTAAGATTTCATCATTGATATATAAACTATCAGACTGCGTGGTCGGTAGTAGTGGGTTTCAGTAAGCCTTTAATTTCAAACTGGAGACAAATAACTGAACACGAGTCAAGTGTTTAGTTGTCGGCTACATAAAGCCCCACTCAAAGTCTGTGACATTTTTTATAAGGGTGGCTACGTGAGGATTTACAGTTGCTGCCTTTTTCTGGACCAGCTTCCCGGTCTTCTTGGACACCACTTTTCCCTGGCTAGCCTTTGTTCCCCTCTCAGGGTTAACGCCAATGAATCGCCTAAAAAAGAGAGAAAGCATATTAGATATTCTGTTGTGATTGAAGATAACTTGCAGTCGGTACAGAACTCCCCTCACATTGTTAATTTAGGAATATGCCCTGCACAAATATTCATATCAATTTTAGGATATATGTGAGCCTAAATCATAACCACAGCTGTAGATGAGTGAATGCTCTAAAACCCATTAAGACAAATTCAGAGAGGAAGACTATGCTAAAGCCTCCCCAATCTCTCTCTCTATTTATGTGTTTTCTCTCCATCTACGGGACCGTGTATTTACGCTGATGTTTCCTGCTTTCACCCATTTAACATATCGTTACCTGCTCATTACCTATCTTCTCTGCATCCTGGGGTCACACTGGTGTTTACTGCCTTTACCCATTCAACATATCTTTACCTGCACATTACCTACCTTCTCTGCATAGTGTGGTCACGCTGGTGTTTCCTGCCTTTACCCATTCAACATATATTTACCTGCACATTACCTACCTTCTCTATGTCCTGGAGTCTAGCTGGTGTTTCCTGCCTTTACCCATTCAACATATCTTTATCTGCACATTACCTACCTTCCCTGCATCCTGGGATCACACTGGTGCTTCTTTCTTTCACCATACAACATATCTTCACCTGCACATTACCTACCTTGTCTGCATTGCCTCGACCACACCGGCGCTTCCTTCTTTCACCCATTCAACATACCTTCACCCGCACATTACCTATTTTCTCTGCATAGTGGGGTCACGCTGGTGCTTCCTGCCTTTACCCATTCAACATATCTTCACCCGCACATTACCTACTTGCTCTGCATCCTCGGGTCACGCTGGTGCTTCCTGCCATCACCCAGTCAACATATCTTTACCTGCAAATTACCTACTTTTTCTGCATCCTGAGGTCAAACAGGTGCTTCCTTCTTTGACCAAGTCAACATATCTTTACCTGCACAATACCTACCTTCTCTGTATCTTAGAGTCAAACTGGTGCTTCGGTCCCTAATAAGAAGGTCCACAAAGGAACAGAAGAGTCATTGATTTAAGGCACAAAATTGGGGAAATGACAAGTCAAATTCCTGAACAGAGGTGAGAAAAGGGGCAAAATATCCTAACAGTATTTAACAGTATCAAGAGGACTTACCTTTGAACAAATTCCAATGTCCGAGCACCTTCCTCTTGGTATTCCAAGTTGAACACATAGTAGGTGGCAAGAAGGGCAGCAAGCCCTGAGATGAAGCTAGGTTGGACGCCTTCGCAGATGACATCACCTTCCATGCTGATCATCCAACGTTTTATTGTGACTTTGTCACCAGCAACTGGTACAGTCAAGAAATGCAGTTTATGTTCCTAAACAGTATCCAATATGGGTAACATTTTAAAGGTATTTGGAATGGCCACCTCACACCCAAGAATATATCGCTCTCTCTTTACTTTGTTTACATCTAGTCTCCTAAGGTGTACTGCTGCAAATCATTACTTTCCAATGTTCGGAATGACAAAAACAACAATGATACAAATACATCTGCAGGAGAGCATAGTATACATACGTTTAGGACAAACAGACTTAAGTTCTGCGCTCCATGAGACACTTACCCAGCAGTATCAGTCGTGGACTGGTCGGGAGGGTCGGTGTCCGCTCCACATCGGCTGCAGTGGCAGACATCTGTAGAAAAATAGGTCACCATGATGACTTGTGACAAAATATAACATGGCAGTTGGGAGCATAATTTAATTAAAATGTAGGAATACAATATTTCTGCATAATTTGGTGGGTAAGAGATTGAAAAACAATTTAAAAAAAACATTGAATTTTAGAATATTTATAATATTAATTTAGATGTTTGTATGCTTTTGTAGCTTAATAGTGCTAAACTTACACCTGCAAGGAGTATCAGTGCATCTCTTCTTTCATCAAAATAGGCCATCAACAGCTGGATGATACGAAGAGTCAACTCCCCATCTTCATCCATAGGAAGGGTAGACTGAGCATTATGGTTCTTAGCTTTAGGACAAACAGACTTAAGTTCTGCGCTCCATGAGACACTTACCCAGCAGTATCAGTCGTGGACTGGTCGGGAGGGTCAGTGTCCGCTCCACATCGGCTGCAGTGGCAGACATCTGTAGAAAAAATAGGTCACCATGATGACTTGTGACAAAATATAACATGGCAGTTGGGAGCATCATTTAATTAAAATGTAAGAATACAATATTTCTGCATTTGTCCAAACCGTCTTTTTGTTCTGAGTGGTTTGGTTGTTCCTTCACGATTGATGTTCTCAATGCGTGTTTTCATTTGAGTGAGGAATGAAGTAAAACCTCCACTAATGACGGCACCTTCTGGTGTCATATCAGCAAAACTACATGGGTACTGCTTAACAATTTTTTGGCAGATTACGAGACACTCACTGCGCGTTGGATTAGCCTCATACCTTCTCATTTCATCCACAAGGATTCTATTCATTTGGCGTCGCTTGTCAGGAGCAGGTCTCCTGCTGTTGGCGACAGTGTTGGGTTAGTTACTGAAAACCAGTAACTAGTTACAATTACTAGTTAATTAATTTCAAAAGTAACTCAGTTACTAACTCAGTTACTTACATCAAAAAGTAATGCGTTACTGTGAAAAGTAACTATTTAGTTACTTCTTTTTTTCTTCTTTTTTTTTTTAAAGCTCCCATTAATGCCCTTTTAGCCTTCATTTCAGTACTGTTATTGCACTGGAGAATAATACAATCTGTTGATCAACTTGACATGCATTTTTATTTTCATTTTAACATAATTAATGAAAAACAGTGCAACATAAAAAGGCATTTCTCCTTTCTTTAAACTTGGACCAATGACCATTAATAAAAAACAACTTAAAGTGCAACATAAGAAGGCAAATCATCTTCCTTGAAACATAGATACTGAAATAAAGCCTGACATCTGGAGTGATGCTGCTGTATTCCACACGTGGAGTCATGGATTGTACAATCCTTGTTTTCAGTGGCGGGATCATTGACACAGATGGTGAAGTTTCAGTGCTCAGTAGAGATGTAACACTTTTGAGGGGTTTAAGCACCTGGAGGACCTCCTCTGCCACTCTCACATCATCATCAGACAGGTTGATGATGTCTTTGACATTTTTCTTCAGGGTGTTGTGGGTCAATGCAGAGTATATACTGTAGCTGCCTGCTGCTCCAACATATCATAAGTGGAGTTCCACTTCGTTTGGACATTATGTATGAGCTTTATGAGTAGGCAGCTTTAGTATTTCTTGCTTTGTCTTAAGTACATGAGCAGCTGTTGTGCTAGGAAACCTCCTTCCTGATCCATTCTATTGACTGAGATGTGATGCCAAATTCACTACATGTGCAAAGCACCTATCTGTGGTCCCAAACTTGCCTCATTCACTGCATTTATGTGATTTTTGGTATTATCACGTGTGACTGGGATATCTTTATCTTCATTCCTCCACTGCTTGTGTCAGTACCTCCGCAAGGGGACTCTCGTAGAGGGGGCGTGTCTTCTCATCTGCCAGTCTGCTGTGATGAAGTGAGCGCTTATAGTTTCCCTGGACGTGCACCAGTCTGTCGTGAGCGCAGCAGATGATGCTCTGGATAGTTCATCCACAACTTTTTTCTTCTCCTGCTCATAAAGATCTGGCACAATCTTATCGCTGAAGTGGGTGCGCGACGGGATGTCGTAATGTGGCTCAAGCATGTTCAGAATGTGTTTAAAACCCTCGTCTTGCACAACGGAGTCTGCTCCTATAAACACACCGATTAAGTGGCGCGGGGCGTTCAAGCTCCTCCGTTACTCCGCTCGCCATGACCACGCTGTGTGTGGACTGAACGTGCATGCGAACAACCTTTTTGTTTTGTTTTATATATCAAACCGCAGATCACGTGTGTGCCTCCCCTTCCCACACCCACACCCTGATACACACACACGCCTCTTTTCTTCTCTCCGGCGTGTGACAGAGGAAGATTCAGAAGAACGACACCGCAGCGCATCAGTTTCTAGCCGATACTACATAAAAAATAACGTAAAATAACGCAGTAACGCATCATGTAGTAACGGTAACTGAGTTACTGAATATAAAAAAATAACGCGTTAGATTACTAGTTACCGCCGAAACTAACGGCGTTACAGTAACGCGTTAGTCCCAACACTGGTTGGCGATAGCTGATTGCACTTCAGCAGGCATTTTATCCCATGGGACTTGAAAGGTTTCATGCCATTTACTGGATATTATGGCGGGCTGGCTTACTCCACTCTGAGAACAAAGTTAAGTTAAAGTTAAAGTACCAATGATTGTCTCACACACACTAGGTGTGGCGAAATTATTCTCTGCATTTGACCCATCACCCTTGATCACCCCCTGGGAGGTGAGGGGAGCAGTGGGCAGCAGCGGTGGCCGCGCCCGGTAATCATTTTTGGTGATTTAACCCCCAATTCCAACCCTTGATGCTGAGTGCCAAGCAGGGAGGTAATGGCTCCCATTTTTATAGTCCTTGGTATGACTCGGCCGGGGTTTGAACTCACAACCTACCGATCTCAGGAGGTGCTGAAGCTGGTGAAGAGCTTGACAAGGGCGAAAAGGCAGCCAGTGAAGATGAAGAGGAGCAAGGCAATTGACTGGAGAACAAAGACAGACTTCCGCTTGCAGACTTTTGATGTACCAAGTCATCTGGCAAGGGGTGGAGATCAAGCACGACTGTTGTAGTTTCTAAAACGCATAGAAATAAAGCAAAATGTATACATCACTAGATTCAAAATTTCTCCCATATGCATGCATGTCAATTCAAACAATTGTTTGGAATACAACTGCATTAAGGCTTTTGGGAGAACTGTAGAATATCTGACAGGTGCAAATCTCTACTCGAATGTATTCATTCTATGTCAAATGAGTGTTATTCTTTCTCAACAATTACTGTAACTTTAACTAGATGGGAGAACTACAAACACAAGATTGATAGTTACCCATTTTGAATGCCTCCAGAAGTTTCCATTGCTGGATAACAGGCAAGAGGTATTTGATCTCATCCTGCTCTACATACTTGAGGTCTGCTTTTGATTCCACACCTGAGCTTTTCAGTGTTGAGACGACCAGTTGTACAATATCCTCAGACAGGTTGGGTAAAGTTCTGAGGATGATGACTTTTATTTCCTCACAGATGGATGACATTAATCTAGAATATAGGGACTGAATGGTGAAGAATTAGTGAGGACACGCCCCAAATAAAATATTCAGGCAGTGGGTAGTAATCAAACAGCTCTGCTTGACTAACAGAGAAGTTATGCATACGTGTATTGTAATAGGCATTAATGTAAGGTTGACGAACAGCCTGATATACCTCAGTGATAAAATACACTGTTACATTTTTATGAATGACAACCTTTTTGATTTTTCCTACAACAAGGCCATCATCATTACGACCTATAACAACAAACATGTTGCTCTTATATGTTGTCCCTTTCACAGTCACGTGATGACTAATGAGGGTATTTTGAGGATCAAAGTTAAGATGAGCAATTGACTGTCTCATCTTTTTATTGTAGTCTTCCACAATAAGTTTAGTTCCCTTCTCTTACCTCAACAGATGGTAGAAACAGGGTCCCTGAACTGGGGGGGTGGTATTTATTTTTTTTGGATAAAGAAATACAATCATGTGTGCTTAAGGACTGTATCCCTGTAGACTGTATTGATCTATATTGATATAATAATGTATATATTGTGTGTTTTATGTTGATTTAATAAAAATAAAAACATATTTTTTTTTCTTTTTTTCTTGTGCGGCCTGGTACCAATCGGTCCGCGGCCCGGTGGTTGGGGACCACTGCCGTATATCATCGCACTTCGCGCTACATGAGACAATATTACAAGTTAAACCTTCTGCGCTATACATATCAGTCCTACTCTTGCCATATTTATGGCGACGGCTGTGAGTTTTGAAGGCTGAGAAGTTGGAAAAAACTCTTGTGTATTAAAGGAAAGCACACTCAAACGATGCATTAGGCACACAAGCATGTGTCTAACATACGCAAATACATTGCTGCAAGTCGTAGCACATATGTTGCAAGTTATCATCTTTTAGAGATGACTATGACATTATGATCACTATGACAAAAATGAAAAAAACTTAGCTAGCTAGTGTCTGTGATGCTGACTGTGACGCTAAGTAATTTCGGACTTTATAAATATATATATAAAGCAATTCAAACAGAAAATGACACATCAAGTTACAAGTGACTCTTACCTTGTTATCAAAAACACAGCAGTAGGATGGATTTAGGTGATTGTATAGCTGGAGGTGGCAGCAGGTTATCGCTCGTCCATCCATCACTACTTGGCAACTTCAGAGTTATGATGTGCGGAATGATACTTGAATATTGATAAAAGGAGTGCCATATCTTTATGCTCTAAAATTGATTTTCAAATCAAAATGTCGATACTTTGATAGTACATGTTTTGGGGTAAAATATCATTAATAGCAACACAATGGGAAGTATTATTTAAATATTGTATAAGTGACACGGTTTAGTGGGAACTACTTTTTCTTCCACCTGGGTACGTGTTATGCGTGAGAGCAGCAGATCGAATTGTGGGCGGACCCAAGAAACAAGTCTGAAAAATACTTTATTATACTGTAGGTTGTGCAGTAGCTTACTGTTGGTCAATATTTTTTGTAAAATGCAACAAAATGTACAGTACTTAACTGTATTTAAGAAGAACAGTATATAACTGTAATTTTTTTTTGTATTTTTACAGTAATTTTTGACAGTGTGGTTACTGGGGTTCAATTCCCACCTTCTACCTTCCTAGTCACGTCCGTTGTGTCCTTGGGCAAGACACTTCACCCTTTGCCTCGGATGGGTGCTGGTTAGCGCCTTGCATGGCAGCTCCCTCCATCAGTGTGTGAATGTGTGTGTGAATGGGTAAATGTGGAAATACTGTCAAAGCGCTTTGAGTACCTTGAAGGTAGAAAAGCGCTATACAAGTATAACCCATTTATCATTTATTTATCATTTATATGTGCTGCCGATTTAACACATTGCACACAGGTAGGAGCATGATAACATGAATGTGCAGAAAATAATGAAGTGTCTCTGTGGTAAAAGCCCTGTGTGCACAAATATTCCTCATATAAATAAGGAGGTCTGCACCACTTTTCAGTAAAACACTCAGTGTTCGTAGATCACATGCAACAGTCCCACTCATAGTACACACTATTTTATAGATCGCACACGCTGTTTAGCGCGTGGTATTTGGATCTTAGTAAATCAGGCCCTTCAAAGTTTAGTTCTTTCACCACATACAACGCTACTCCTCCTCCACTCTTGTTTCTGTAATTTAGTTCATATCCTCTGTCGACGTATTCGTTTAATCTGGAGCCAGAAGATGTTCAAAGAGGACACGATGTGTAAACTTAAAATCAGAAGTATTTATTCCCTATTGGATACATTTCTAATACAATTTGTCTGAGCACTATCTTTCTCCAGCATAATATAACACGGCGACTTACACAGGGCTGTCCGGACGCGCCCTTCCCCTCGCGCTCTTACAATATGTATCACAGGGGTGTCCAAACTTTTTCCACTGAGGGCCGCAAACGGAAAAATTAAAGCATGTGGGGGCCATTTTGATATCTTTCATTTTCAAACCATAACAAAATATATAGATTTTTTGTATTTATTTTACCTTTAGGGGTCCCGGGGACCATAAAGGGTCTCAGTTATTAAAATGTTAAAAATAAGTCTAATTTGTATTATTATTTTTTATTTAACGCTTACAGTAAATCTCTATATCAACTTAAAAAGAAAAAACAGGTTTTATGGCTTTTCTGTCAAAAACAACTTTGTTTTTTTATAGTAAAACTGAAATATGCAGTATTTAGTAATTAGAGCCCTAAAATATAAATAATGCAGGACACTGTTGATTTTAATTATTTAATATTTTTGAGTCATCACAGTGAAAAGATAAATAAAATACCACTAAATATATTTGGGATCCAAAAGGTGCCCCATTCATAAAGTGATTCATTTTTATTTATTTTTTATTTTTTTTACTTTCATCACTTAAGTTACGAGATCAACTTCAGATATATCTGTCGATTTTACGTTTGAACTATTATTTTGTTTGTTTTATGCTCTTTTGTCAAAGAAAACTTAGTTTTTATATGGCAACTACACAATATATGCAATATTTACCACATAAAACATTTTAAAGTGAAAAATTTGAACTAATTGGAGCTTTAAAAATAATTAATTATAACATGGATTTTTTGTCTTTTTTTTTTTTTGAGCAGTGGCAAAAAAAGAAAAAGAAAAAAAACAAAAGAAAAAAAAACAGCCTGCATGGCAACTTTGTGTCAGCATTGCAACTTTTTCTCGTTAGATTTCACCTCATTCCACTTTTTTAAATCCATCCATCCATCTTCTTCCGCTTAACCCATGTCGGGTCGCGGGGGCAGCAGCTTAAGCAGGGAAGCCCAGACTTCCCTCTCCCCAGCCACTTCGTCCAGCTCCTCCCGGGGGATCCCGAGGCATTCCCAGGCCAGCCGGGAGACATAGTCTTCCCAACGTGTTCTGGGTCTTCCCCGTGGCCTCCTACCGGTCGGACGTGCCCTAAGCACCTCCCTAGGGAGGCGTTCGGGTGGCATCCTGACCAGATGCCCGAACCACCTCATCTGGCTCCTCTCGATGTGGAGGAGCAGCGGCTTTACTTTGAGCTTCCCCCGGATGGCAGAGCTTCTCACCCTATCTCTAAGGGAGAGCCCCGCCACCCGGCGGAGGAAACTCATTTCGGCCGCTTGTACCCATGATCTTGTCCTTTCGGTCATAACCCAAAGCTCATGACCATAGGTGAGGATAGGAACGTAGATCGACCGGTAAATTGAGAGCTTTGCCTTCCGGCTCAGCTCCTTCTTCACCACAACGGATCGATACAGCGTCCGCATTACTGAAGACGCCGCACCGATCCGCCTGTCGATCTCACGATCCACTCTTCCCTCACTCGTGAATAAGACTCCGAGGTACTTGAACTCCTCCACTTGGGGCAGGGTCTCCTCCGCAACCCGGAGATGGCACTCCACCCTTTTCCGGGCGAGAACCATGGATTCGGACTTGGAGGTGCTGATTCTCATCCCAGTCGCTTCACACTCAGCTGCGAACCGATCCAGCGAGAGCTGAAGATCCTGGCCAGATGAAGCCATCAGGACCACATCATCTGCAAAAAGCAGAGACCTAATCCTGCAGCCACCAAACCAGATCCCCTCAACGCCTTGACTGCGCCTAGAAATTCTGTCCATAAAAGTTATGAACAGAATCGGTGACAAAGGGCAGCCTTGGCAGAGTCCAACCCTCACTGGAAACGTGTCCGACTTACTGCCGGCAATGCGGACCAAACTCTGGCACTGATCATACAGGGAGCGGACCGCCACAATCAGACAGTCCGATACCCCATACTCTCTGAGCACTCCCCACAGGACTTCCCGAGGGACACGGTCGAATGCCTTCTCCAAGTCCACAAAACACATGTAGACTGGTTGGGCAAACTCCCATGCACCCTCAAGGACCCTGCCGAGAGTATAGAGCTGGTCCACAGTTCCACGACCAGGACGAAAACCACACTGTTCCTCCTGAATCCGAGGTTCGACTATCCGGTGTAGCTTCCTCTCCAGCACACCTGAATAGACCTTACCGGGAAGGCTGAGGAGTGTGATCCCATGATAGTTAGAACACACCCTCCGGTTCCCCTTCTTAAAGAGAGGAACCACCACCCCGGTCTGCCAATCCAGAGGTACCGCCCCGATGTCCACGCGATGCTGCAGAGTCTTGTCAACCAAGACAGCCCCACAGCATCCAGAGCCTTAAGGAACTCCGGGCGGATCTCATCCACCCCCGGGGCCTTGCCACCAAGGAGCTTTTTAACTACCTCAGCAACCTCAGCCCCAGAAATAGGAGAGCCCACCACAGATTCCCCAGGAACTGCTTCCTCATAGGAAGACGTGTTGGTGGGATTGAGGAGGTCTTCGAAGTATTCCCTCCACCGATCCACAACATCCGCAGTTGAGGTCAGCAGAACACCATCCTCACCGTACACGGTGTTGATAGTGCACTGCTTCCCCTTCCTGAGGCGGCGGATGGTGGTCCAGAATCGCTTCGAAGCCGTCCGGAAGTCGTTTTCCATGGCTTCCCCGAACTCCTCCCAAGTCAGAGTTTTTGCCTCCGCGACCGCCGAAGCCGCACACCGCTTGGCCTGTCGGTACCTGTCCGCTGCCTCTGGAGTCATATGAGCCAAAAGAACCCGATAGGACTCCTTCTTCAGCTTGACGGCATCCCTCACCGCCGGTGTCCACCAACGGGTTCTAGGATTACCGCCACGACAGGCACCAACTACCTTGCGGCCACAGCTCCAATCAGCCGCCTCGACAATAGAGGTGCGGAACATGGTCCATTCGGACTCAATGTCCAGCACCTCCCTCGTGACATGTTCAAAGTTCTTCCGGAGGTGGGAATTGAAACTCTCTCTGACAGGAGACTCTGCCAGACGTTCCCAGCAAACCCTCACAATGCGTTTGGGCCTGCCAGGTCTGTCCGGCATCCGCCCCCACCATTGCAGCCAACTCACCACCAGGTGGTGATCGGTAGAAAGCTCCGCCCCTCTCTTCACCCGAGTGTCCAAAACATGAGGCCGCAAATCTGACGACACAACTACAAAGTCGATCATGGAACTGCGGCCTAGGGTGTCTTGGTGCCAAGTGCACATATGGACACCCTTATGTTTGAACATGGTGTTCGTTATGGACAATCTGTGACGGGCACAAAAGTCCAATAACAAAACACCGCTGGGGTTCAGATCCGGGCAGCCATTCTTCCCAATCACGCCTCTCCAGGTTTCACTGTCGCTGCCAACATGAGACTTTTTTTAATGTTCATTTTTATTTTTTGCAATAGCATTTCCAGAATGTGTGGCGGGCCGGTAAACAATTAGCTGCCGGCCGCAAATGGCCCCCGGGCCGCACTTTGGACACACCTGATGTATCACAATGTATGAATATGCAATGAAGTGTTTTCTTCTGGGCTTGGAATCTTCCTCTGCCTTTTCCTTCCTGGACTCCGACCCCAAATCTGGTGTTTGTACTTCTGACCTCGGCAAAGAAGCCAAAAGACCAGTGAAGAATGTGGTAGATAAGAGTGTTTATGGTCGGCCTCAACCTTTACCCAGTTTTATTTGGACTTAGAACAATGGGTATATGGTGAATGGGTGAATGTAGAAATAGTGTCAAAGCGCTTTGAGTTCTTAAAAAAAGGTAGAAAAGTGCTATACAAGTATAACCCATAACCCATAGAACACACAATGAGGCACAAGCATATATATTTTAGACATTTCCTAATCACTTCATCCTTCATTATTTTAAATATATCCCAACATAATACATTCCAACACCTTCCAGATCAACATATATCCTTTTTGACATCAATGTTTGATACAAAACTACAATTTAACCCTGGAGATACTAAGTGCGTATACCAGGGGTCCCCAAACTACGGCCCGTGGGCCGGATACGGCACCCCAGCGTCCAAAATCCGCTCTATACACCTACATAGGTGTATAGAGGCCCATTTCCAGCAACTATCACTCCAGTGTTCTAATGGTACAATGTGTTTGCTCATTGGCTCAGAAGGCTAATTGATGATTAGAAAACCCTTGTGCAATCATGTTCACACATCTGAAAACAGTTTAGCTCGTTACAGAAGCTACAAAACTGACCTTCCTTTGAGCAGATTGAGTTTCTGGAGCATCACATTTGTGGGGTCAATTAAACGCTTAAAATGGCCAGAAAAAGAGAACTTTCATCTGAAACTCGACAGTCTGTTCTTGTTCTTAGAAATGAAGGCTATTCCACAAAATTGTTTGGGTGACCCCAAACTTTTGAACGGTAGTGTATATATATATATATACATATACACACACATATAGACACATATACATATATACACATATACATATATACACATATACATATATATATATACATATATACACATATATACACATATTAAGTTAAAGTACCAATTATTGTCACACACACACTAGGTGTGGTGAAATTTGTCCTCTGCATTTGACCCATCACCCTTGATCACCCCCTGGGAGGTGAGGGGAGCAGTGGGCAGCAGCGGTGGCAGCGCCCAGAAATACTTTTTGGTGATTTAACCCCCAATTCCAACCCTTTATGCTGAGTGCCAAGCAGGGAGGTAACGGGTCCCATTTTTATAGTCTTTGAACTCACAACCTACCGATCTCATATATACATATATATATATATACATATATACACATATATATATATATATATATATATATATATATATATATATATATATATATATATATATATATATATATATATATATATATATATATATATATATATATATATATATACATGGACATATACATATACATAGACATATACATATATACACACACACACAGGGGCGCCGAAAAGGGGGGGTAAAGGAGACGGATTCTAGGGGCCCATGATGGAGGGGGGCCCAGACAGGGCCCTATCCATCCATCCATTTTCTACCGCTTATTCCCTTTGGGGTCGCGGGGGACGCTGGAGCCTATCTCAGCTACAATTGGGCGGAAGGCGGGGTACACCCTGGACAAGTCGCCACCTCATCACAGGGCCAACACAGATAGACAGACAACATTCACACTCACATTCACACACTTGGGCCAATTTAGTGTTGCCAATCAACCTATCCCCAGGTGCATGTCTTTGGAGGTGGGAGGAAGCCGGAGTACCCGGAGGGAACCCACGCAGAATGATGATGAAATTATAATACAGGGGGCCCTGTAAAGATTCTTTTCATGGGGCCCAAAATCCCTAGCGGTGCCCCTGCCCACACATATATACATTTTTTTACCCCAATGCGGCCCCGGAGTCAAAAAGTTTGGGGACCCCTGGCGTATAAATTCATTTTGTAAACCAAAGACATACCAGGTGTTTTTTTGTATGCATTGTATTGCATTTCAAGTTAAATGCAAGCAACATTACTTTAACGTAATTAGTTAGCTACTATGCACTTTTACAATGATGTCATGCTCATGGTCCATGACTAACAATACTGAACTGATCCAACAGACTGCTGCACATTTTCACTAGATCAAATGGCATTATTTTGGGGACACCTGCTTCAGAGCAAAGAAAAGGGGTGCTATTGAAGCTTTAAAGAAATAAAGCTTGGGAGTTTAGTACACATTGATTTGCATGCAATTACTGCAGATTGTGATTAGTCACGTGTGCAAAAGTATACTTCAGCCTCACACAAGAAGAGGCTCCTCTGATGATGAACAACCTTTTAACCTGCACATTGTGGGGGAAACATGTTGACAGGAATTAATTTGCACTGCATATTGAAAGCCTCCTAATTATCAATTGTTCCTTATGTATTACAGTAACCTGCCCGACCTTTAATTATAGCTGTACCGTTCAAAGTGGGGTTAATTCCAAGTGAGGATCAATTTTTTTTTCTCGCTCTGCTCCCACGAGCGGCTGAATCGTGAATATGTCCCCGCGCTTATTACCTCGTGTATTGTTGGAGACGGCATTTTGCTCCCAAACCTTCAAATTGTTGTCACCGAATAAAGTAAGTGTTACTGCAGGAAGAATAACTCAAGCAAATGCGTCCTTGAATTCTCCTTCCAATGCAATCATCTTCCATCAAGGCTTGTAAGTTCATTGTGAGGATAGCGGTTAAGGTGAAGTCAAATCTTATTCCTTTGCCGAACAAAAGGGTTCAGTTAAAGTGTGCGTGAGGACCATTGACATTATAGTTCCCCATAAGAGCACATTTAGAAAGAAAGCTACAAGTTCTCCCCTGAGTGCATTTTGTGCTGAACAGCCAATAGTCTTTGAAAACAAAGTACAATGAAGAGGCAGACAAACGCTTCACTCCAAAGTTGGTCGTCCAAAAACAATGACAGCATGTCCTTGAGTTATAAATGTATAATATCCCTCAGGTGGTGCTGGGAGAAGGCTGCCTCTGATTGGCTTTGGTTATAAATCATTCATTACACTTCACATAAATAATGAATATTCCAACCTAGCCTGAATCCTTTATGTAAATACTGTCACACGTCAGAAGGTTAGTATCGTAAACTTGCTTCGACAGGAGTTTTTGAACTTTTGATTGCCGGCTTAGAGGGGGCACCATGTTGGCGTGCCTGTCTTTTTGTTTTTTAATAAGCTGCCAAATAAGTGCCAGGGCATGTCACACAAGGGTGCAGTGAATATATAATGGCGTTCCTAAGCCTTCTTAGATGTCTTAAGGGAGTGTGTGCATTTCAAAAGGGAGGCAGTCTGGCTGTTGTTGCACATCTAAAACCAGTAGGGGGCAGCAGATTGCCGAGCTCTTCGCATTTTCAGGGGTAATACCGTATAGACCAGAATATAAGACAATGTATTTTTTCTTTGTAAACAATCTGAAAAAGACGTCTTACTTTCAGGGTCAAGAAGTGGTTTATATATATACTGTCATGATCTGTGGCCCGGATCATGTTTTGTTATGTTCTGTTAGTTTTGGACTAATTTAGTTCCTGTTTTTTGCACCTCTGGGTTTGATTTTGGTTTCCATGGGGATTAATTGGGTTCACCTGCCTCTGGTTAGTGGTCGGCACGCTCACCTGCTGTCGACCACTGATCAGAGAGCTATTTATTCACCTTTATCTCGAATCATTTATACTACTGCAATGCCCTGTATGTAGGCATTAGCCAGGCCTCCCTCGCCCGCCTGCAGCTCATGCAGAACTTTGCTGCTCGTCTGCTAACACAGACCCGCAGACGTGAGCACATCACCCCTATATTAGCGTCCCTTCACTGGCTCCCTGTGCGTTACAGAATCAACTTCAAACTCCTTTTATTTGTTTTTAAATGTCTAAACAACCTCGCGCCAACATATCTCTCCGACCTCCTTCAGCCTTACTGCCCCACCCGATCCCTAAGATCAGCCGATCAGCTGCTACTGACGGTCCCTGACACAAGGCTGTAGCTTAGAGGTGACAGAGCTTTCGCCGCTGCTGCTCCCAAGCTCTGGAACGACCTACCTCTGAGTGTTAGACAAGCCTCCTCTCTTCCTGTTTTTGAATCTCTCTTAAAAACATACTTTTATTACATGGCTTTTAACACTGAGAGATATCCATCCTGCAATGGCGCCCCATAATACACCTGCTGTGAACCTGTTTTTATGTTGTATTTATTTATTTTTTTATCGTGTTCTGTTTGTGTTGTGTTTGCTCGGTACTCTTATTTTCTTTTAACCTGCCCATCTTACAGCACTTTGGCTACCCCTGTGGTAATTTTTTTAAAATGTGCTTTATAAATAAAGTTGATTTGATTTGATTTGATTTCTCGCCACGCTCAGTCTGGCTTCATTGTTTGCTGTACACAACAGGTTACGTTGATATTTCTTGGCTTCTAATTTATGCTTCCTGTGCTACTTTGTACCTTAGCTTCACGTGCGATCGGCACGTTTTTCCTTTTGCTTGTTTTCTGTTTGTATCTACGGTGCATGATTTATCATAAATAAATCATCTCCGACCTGCACGTCTTGTCCGGAGTGGTCCGTCTGCATCCCGAGGAAACGAACCCCGCAGAAAGATACGACCCCCACACGTGACATATACAGGTATACCAACAGGACTTTGATGTACGCCATCTTTTACAGGTAGCGGCGAGTCAAGTAAAATCGAACATTTTTCAATACATTTGTTGTTGGTGCACTTTGTCTAGACTGGCACATTCAACTTCATGACAAAGAAGCAAGTTTTAGAGCACTTCATGCTTCCTGCTGCTGACCTGCTCTATGGAGATGGAGATTTGAAGTTCCAACAGGACTTGGCGCCTGCACACAGCGCAAAATCTACCCGTGCCTGGTTTACGGACCATGGTATTTCTGTTCTAAATTGGCCCGCCAACTCCCCTGACCTTAGCCCCATAGAAAATCTGTGGGGTATTGTGAAAAGGAAGATGCAGAATGCCAAACCCAAAAACGCAGAAGAGTTGAAGGCCACTATCAGAGCAACCTGGGCTCTCATAACACCTGAGCAGTGCCAGAAACTCATCGACTCCATGCCACGCCGCATTAACGCAGTAATTGAGGCAAAAGAAGCTCCAACCAAGTATTGAGTATTGTACATGCTCATATTTTTCATTTTCATACTTTTCAGTTGGCCAACATTTCTAAAAATCCCTTTTTTGTATTAGCCTTAAGTAATATTCTAATTTTGTGACACACGGAATTTTGGATTTTCATTTGTTGCCACTTCAAATCATCAAAATTAAATGAAATAAACATTTGAATGCATCAGTCTGTCTGCAATGAATAAATATAATGTACAAGTTACACCTTTTGAATGCAATTACTGAAATAAATCAAGTTTTTCAAAATATTCTAATTTACTGGCTTTTACGTGTATATATATATATCTATGAAATACTTGACTTTCAGTGAATTCTAGCTATATATATATATATTTTTAATTTTATTTTATTTACATAGAAAACAAATAAAAATACTTGAATTTCAGTGTTCCAGTGGCTATCCATTAGATGGCAGTATTGTCCTGTTTAACTTCTCCGTTCATGATGAGTATATCATTTCGGCCGCCATGTCTGTAATTTCCTCGTTCTTCTGCTTCGTCTCCTTGTTGTGTGCGCAGTTGTGCACTCTATAAAAGCCCTAGATGTTATGACGTCTTTGGGCAGGCAACCTGTTTATTTTGTGGGAAAGCGGACGTGAGAACGGGCTGTCCCCACTCAGTCTCAGGTCCGCATTGAGCTGGAGGGGGCGTGGCCTCCAGCTCCGGCTGAATACCGGGAGTTTGTCGGGAGAAAATCTCTGCCGGGAGGTTGTCGGGAGAGGCGCTGAATATCGGGATTCTCCCGCTAAAAACGGGAGGGTTGGCAAGTATGTCTACATATATTCTACATTTAAGTGCAGTCAAGGAACATGTGCATTATACAGTCTGATGGCTGTCGGTATGAACTGGCACATTCAACTTCATGACAAAGACTACTTCCTGGCTAGGCAACACACCATAGCTTATACCAGGCCTGGGCAAATATTTTGACTCAGGGGCCACATTTTGAGAGAAAAAATGTGTCTGGGGTATGCCGGTATGTCTATTTTTAGGAACACTAGTACAAAACCTCACAATAACGTCTGATTGAATGCTAAACATGTTATGAAAGACTGCCTTAAAAAACAGAATGGAATTTTTAATTTTTCTATGAACAATAAAACACTGAATATTGACAAAATATGAATGTCACACCCCCTCTCGATCGACATATTTTACAATCAAGCGAAACGCAACAAAAATGCAACAAACACAGCAAAATATGAATGCGAAGGGTAAAAAAACAATACAAAACACTTATAATCTGATACATCTGATAACACACTAAGCTTTAAAACTTTGTTGTAAAAATCTGCCCCTGACACCCGCATTTTAGGCTGGTCGCTCTGGAAACACTCTGTGGAAACGCTCCCCACCCACACTGCTTGGTGCCTCGTCTGAGCTGCTCTGACTTAGACTACCATAGTAACTAAATAGATTACCATAGTAACAAATACATCATGCAAAAGCGCAGATTCCAACCATTGAAATACTTTGTAAAGTTCAAGACTTACGGTCATTTGAAAACATCACTGCACATCATAATGGCGGCTACGGTTTCCTTCTTAAAGATCTAAAAAAATTATTTGGGAATGTCCGGCGGGCCAGATTGAAAAGCTTAACGTGGCGCATGTGGCCCCCGGGCCTTAATTTGCCCAGGTCTGGCCTATACACTACAGCCATTTAACGATTTAGAATTACAACTGCCATGCAAAATCCATATGATACAGTACTTGCAAATGAGACTTGGAGGTGTAAGAAATCAAAATATAACAACTGTACCGCACAAGTTATCATAATCATCTCATTGTTAAATGTTAAATTATTGACGCCCCACTGGGTTGTGAGTTTTTCCTTGCCCTTATGTGGGCTCTGTACCGCGGATACCGTTGTGGCTTGTGCAGCCCTTTGAGAGACTTGTGATTTAGGGCTATATAAATAAACATTGATTGATTGATTGATGAAATTTAAAAAAATAGATGTTATTTTTGAACAATCAACATTTATTAACACATGAACACACACAAAAATACCGCAATTTGGTACCGTTGAGTAGTTGTGTCCCAAGTACCAGGAATGGCCACTGTATTGGTTTAAATGTGAAAGGTACCAAGGTCTAGTCTCAAGCAGTCTGTGTGCACCAGAAATTGGTAGAATGCATTCGCTTTGACCGAAGGAATCAGACGAGTGGAGTTTGTTTTAATTGAGTCCAATCTAACAAGTGTGAACGCAACCACCAGGAGGAGTTATTAGCTGATTTTTAAAATAATGGGTGTCAGTGAGGCAAAGTCAGACTGTCCAGCAGTTAATAGGATTAATACAATAATGTAGTACTATTTAACGATTTAGAATTACAACTGTCATGCACAATTTATATAAACAGTACTTGCAAATGAGACTTGGAGGTGTAAAAAATCAAGATATAACAACTGGACCACACAGTTATCATAATCATCTCATTGTTAAATGTTAAATTAAAAAAATGTGATGTTATTAATGAACAATCAACATTTATTAACACATGAACACACACAAATGTACCGCAAATTCGTACCGTTGAGTAATGGTATCGATTCCCAGGTGCCAGGAATTGGCATTGTATTGGTTTAAAAGAGTGTCCGCCTTGAGATCGGTGGGTTGTGAGTTCAAACCCGGCCGAGTCATACCAAAGACTATAAAAATGGGACGCACTACCTCCCTGCTTGGCACTCAGCATCAAGGGTTGGAATTGGGGGTTAAATCACCAAAAATTATTCCCGGGAGCGGCCACCGCTGCTGCTCACTGCTCCCCTCACCTCTCAGGGGGTGGAACAAGGGGATGGGTCAAATGCAGAGGAAAAATTGCACCACATCTAGTGTGTGTGAACCAGTACCAAAACCAGAACCAGTTTAAAGTACCACTGTCAGTGGTACTTTAACTTTAAAGGCCTACTGAAATGAAATTTTCTTATATAAACGGGGATAGCAAATCCATTCTATGCGTCATACTTGATCGTTTCGCGATATTGCCATATTTTTGCTGAGAGGATTTAGTAGAGAACATCGACGATATAGTTCGCAACTTTTGGTCGCTGATAAAAAAAGCCTTGCCTGTACCGGAAGTAGCGTGACGTCGCAGGTTGAAGGGCTCCTCACATTTCCCCATTGTTTACACCAGCAGCGAGAGCGATTCGAACCGAGAAAGCGACGATTACCCCATTAATTTGAGCGTGGATGAAAGATTCGTGGATGAGGAACGTGAGAGTGAAGGACTAGAGTGCAGTGCAGGACGTATCTTTTTTTGCTCTGACCGTAACTTAGTGTGGAATCCAATGATCCCTTGTACCTTTCTCCTTTTTCTATTGTGGATCACGGATTTGTATTTTAAACCACCTCGGATACTATATCCTCTTGAAAATGAGAGTCGAGAACGCGAAATGCACATTCACAGTGACTTTTATCTCCATGACAATACATCGGCGAGCACTTTAGCTACTGAGCTAATGTGATAGCATCGGGTTTAAATGCAGATAGAAACAAAATAAACAAGCCCCTGACTGGAAGGATAGACAGAAGATCAACAATACTACTATCAGGAGACACCGAACCAAACACTGGACCTGTAACCACAGTTAATGCTGTGCCGTCTGTTGAAGCCTAGCAATGCTGTTGCTGACGACGCCATTGAAGCTAACTTAGCTACGGGACCTCGTCAGAGCTATGCTAAAAACATTAGCGCTCCACCTACGCCAGCCCTCATCTGCTCATCAACACCCGTGCTCACCTGCGTTCCAGCGATCGACGGCGCGACGAAGGACTTTACCCGATCATCGATGCGGTCGGCGGCTAGCGTCGGATAGCGCGTCTGCTATCCAACTCAAAGTCCTCCTGGTTGTGTGGCTGCAGCCAGCCGCTAATACACCTATCCCACCTACAGCTTTCTTCTTTGCAGTCTCCATTGTTCATTAAACAAATTGCAAAAGATTCACCAACACAGATGTCCAGAATACTGTGGAATTTTGCGATGAAAACAGAGCTGTATGTATTGGGATACAATGTGTCCGAATACTTCCGCTTCAACCATTGACGTCACGCGCAAACGTCATCATACCTACACGTTTTCAACCGGAAGTTTCCAGGGAAATTTAAAATTGCACTTTATAAGTTAACCCGGCCGTATTGGCATGTGTTGCAATGTTAAGATTTCATCATTGATATATAAACTATCAGACTGCGTGGTCGGTAGTAGTGGGTTTCAGTAGGCCTTTAACTTAACTGAATAGTGAAAACACATACATTTGAATTCTAAATGGATCCTTTTATTCACGGTGATTTTATTATCGGATAAATGTAGAACTATTATTAATTCCCAATTGTTGACATTTATCAGTATTTGCGCACCATTGCGGTCTGAATTTTCTGCTAACTTTCTGGAAAGAGCATAATTTTAATCTCCACTCTCCTTGATGCCGTGAGCCGGCTGAACTTTGCCAAAACACTATTGAGGTCGCTGATCGTTTTCAGGGCGGCGAGATGAGATTGTATTGATTCATTTTAGCTTCGCCACAGCTGTTTGTGTACCTCGGTCGCTTTCATCTCTCGCCCTCCTTGCCGTCACCACTCCAACTTTCCTGACGGACATGCAATTGGCAGCGCCGTGGCCCATTAAACGGTGCAGTGGGCGATAATACGGAAGCGCCGGGGTGCAAGAGCGCCTCTTTTTGTCATGTTAATGTGACTGCATGTGACGCTTTGCAAATACGATTTACTGTACAGGGCCTCCAATGAAATGGAATTGCAGTCTCATAAAATGTACTTTTAAAGAAATTGTGTGAGAAACTCTTGGCAGTAAATTTAACTCCTCTGGCAGGATTAGATGGAAGCTGGGCAGGCGAATGAGAATGTGGGACAAGTGGAGTGCTCCTGCTCGCAGAGGTCATGGCTATGCTGTAATTCTACACTTCTGTATTTGAGCTTTTTACTGCACGCTTTACTTTTTATGAAACAATTGTCCAAAAGGGTGATGCGACATAAAGGTGGAATGTTGCAATTGGGGAGCAGACAATATGCACATATTGGATTCTTTTGTGAAGACCTTTCCTTTGTATGCCTGGCGACTAAACCACTAGCTGTGGCTCTTGTGGAGAAAGTTGTACGGCCGGTGAAAAACATTTTGAAAAGTTGAAGAGCAATTTCTGGAGGATTGCGCACACTGCAGCCTCCTCATTAGTCAACGTGCACGGAGGAAGCTCAGCTGGCCTGAGTCCATGCAGAAGTCATCTGGGACCTGAACATTGCATCGGTCGCTGACATTTGACTGCACCTCAAGAGTTTCCACACACTGCCTTCTAAAAAGCCTCGATCAAGCCCTAAATCCCAGAATCCCCGTGCTGTGAGTGTGTGGAAAGCCCTCAGCAGATATCCAGCTGTGGCTGCTGATAGGAGCTTGGATGAACTTTTAACAAGCTTGCAAAAGATGCATTTCTTTTTCCTCCAAAAAAGGGGGCCCATAATCTTTTGAATGCTTCTGGCATCGGTTGACCGTGCAATTCCTGCCTACTGACAAAACTCACTTAATTTATTTATTGGCCCACATGGGTTTACATTGGAGGTTAAAAAAATCAAGTTAGTAAAACAAATCATTAAATCCACCAATAAAAGATAGTTAATTTAGACTCTGCATGTACTGTGTGATGATGTGTCTAATATCAAACAATGCAATGCTTTCTTTATCCATATTGAAAAGAGGCCCATTTACATTATCTACAAAACCCAAAACCAGTGAAGTTGGCACGTTGTGTAATTCTTAAATAAAAACAGAATGGTTTGCAAATCCTTTTCAACTTATATTCAAATGAATAGACTGCAAAGACAAGATATTTAACGTTTGAACTGAGAAACGTATGTATTATTTGCAAATAATCATAAACTTAGAATTTAATGGCAGCAACACATTGCAAAAAAGTTGGCACATGGGCATTTTTACCACTGTGTTACATGGCCTTTCCTTTTAACAACACTCAGTAAACGTTTGGGAACTGAGGAGACACATTTTTGAAGCTTTTCAGGTGGAATTATTTCACATTCTTGCTCGATGAACAGCTTCAGTTGTTCAACAGTCCGGGGGTCTCCGTTGTGGTATTTTAGGCTTCATAATGTGCCACATATTGTCAATGGGAGACAGGTCTGGACTACAGGCAGGCCAGTCTAGTAACCGCACTCTTTTACTATGAAGCCACGCTGTTGTAACACGTGGCTTGGCATTGTCTTGCTGAAATAAGCAGGGGGGTCCATGATAACGTTGCTTGAATTGCAACAAATGTTGCTCCAAAACCTGTATGTACCTTTCAGCATTAATGAGTAAGTTACCCATGCCTTGGGCACTAATACACCCTCATATCATCACGGATGCTGACTTTTGAACTTTGCACCAATAACAATCTTGATGGTTCTTTTCCTCTTTGTTCCGGAGGACACAAGGTCCACAGTTTCCAAAAACAATTAGAAATGTGGACTCGTCAGATAACAGAACACTTTTCCACTTAGCATCAGTCCATCTTAGATGAGCTCGGGCCCAGCGAAGCCGGCAGGGTTTCTGGGTGTTGTTGATAAATGGCTTTAGCTTTGCATAGTAGAGTTTTAACTTGCACTTACAGATGTAGCGACGAACTGTAGTTGCTGACAGTGGTTTTCTGAAGTGTTCCTGAGCCCATGTGGTGATATGCTTTCCACACCGATGTCGCTTTTTGATGCAGTACAGCCTTAAGGATTAAAGATCCGTAATATCATCGCTTACGTGCAGTGATTTCTCCAGATTCTCTGAACCTTTTGATGATATTACGGACCGTAGATGGTGAAATCCCTAAATTCCTTGCAATAGCTCTTTGAGAAATGTTCTTCTTAAACTGTTCGACAATTTGCTCACACATTTGTTCACAAAGTGGTGACCCTTGCCTTGTTTGTGAATGACTGAGCATTTCATGGAAGTTGCTTTTATACCCAATCATGGCACCCACCTTTTCCCAATTAGCCTGTTCACCTGTGGGATGTTCCAAATAAGTCTTTGATGAGCATTCCTCAACTTTCTCAGACTTTTTTTCCACTTGTGCCAGCTTTTTTTAAACATGTTGCAGGCATCAAATTCCAAATGAGCTAATATTTGCAAAAAATAAAGTTCTCCAGTTACATATCTGGTCTTTGCAGTCTATTCAATTGAATATAGGTAAAAAAGGATTAGCAAATCATTGTATTTTGTTTTTATTTACGATTTACACAACATTTTGGGATTACAACTGTGTATATGCAGGGAGATTATAGCAGAATAATTGCTTTTATATCAGCATATATGCATATATGCATATATGCAGACCCCAAGATGTAGATACAATAGGCAACATGCAAGTAAAAGATCCTTTAATTTATGAACGCAAATAAGGCAGCATCAACATGGTCATCAAAGGTGAGCAAAAACAAGGCGAGGCAAGGCCACCATGACCAGCATCGCAAGGAAGGCAACATCGGTGACAGGGTCTGTTGTATAGTGGGGAAAGATGACAATTCTTATAGCACACATCTCGCCAGGACCCACACAAAGCCCCCAGTAGCCTCTATGACAAAATGATTATGCATACACTGAACAAATATATATTCATACGAATGAATCTGCACAATCTCGAAGACTTCTATGGAAATACAAGAACCGAGACTCAGATTTCCCTCGCCCGGACGCGGGTCACCGGGGCCCCCCTCTGGAGCCAGGCCCGGAGTTGGGGCACGACGGCGAGCGCCTGGTGGCCGGGCCCCATGGGGCCCGGCCGGGCACAGCCCGAAGAGGCAACGTGGGTCCCCCCTCCAATGGGCTCACCACCCATAGCAGGGGCCATAGAGGTCGGGTGCAATGTGAGCTGGGCGGCAGCCGAAGGCAGGGCACTTGGCGGTCCGATCCTCGGCTACAGAAGCTAGCTCTTGGGACGTCACCTCGCTGGGGGGGAAGGAGCCTGAGCTAGTGCGCGAGGTGGAGAAGTTCCGGCTAGACATAGTCGGACTCACTTCGACGCACAGCAAGGGCTCTGGAACCAGTTCTCTCGAGAGGGGATGGACTCTCTTCCACTCTGGCGTTGCCGGCAGTGAGAGGCGACGGGCTGGGGTGGCAATTCTTGTTGCCCCCCGGCTCAGAACCTGCCTGTTGGAGTTCAACCCGGTGGACGAGAGGGTAGCTTCCCTCCGCCTTCGGGTGGGGGGACGGGTCCTGACTGTTGTTTGCGCTTACGCGCCAAACAGCAGCTCAGAGTACCCACCCTTTTTGGATTCACTCGAGGGAGTACTTGAGGGTGCTCCCCCGGGTGATTCCCTCGTTCTACTGGGGGACTTCAACGCTCATATTGGCAACGACAGTGAAACCTGGAGAGGTGTGATTGGTAAGAATGGCCGCCCGGATCTGAACCCGAGTGGTGTGTTGTTATTGGACTTTTGTGCCCGTCACGGATTGTCCATAACGAACACCATGTTCAAGCATAAGGGTGTCCATATGTGCACTTGGCACCAGGACACCCTGGGCCGCAGTTCCATGATCGACTTTGTAGTTGTGTCATCGGATTTGCGGCCTCATGTTTTGGACACTCGGGTGAAGAGAGGGGCGGAGCTTTCTACCGATCACCACCTGGTGGTGAGTGGGCTGCGATGGTGGGGGCGGATGCCGGACAGACCTGGCAGGCCCAAACGCATTGTGAGGGTTTGCTGGGAACGTCTGGCAGAGTCTCCTGTCAGAGAGAGTTTCAATTCCCACCTCCGGAAGAACTTTGAACATGTCACGAGGGAGGTGCTGGACATTGAGTCCGAGTGGACCATGTTCCGCACCTCTATTGTCGAGGCGGCTGATTGGAGCTGTGGCCGCAAAGTAGTTGGTGCCTGTCGTGGTGGTAATCCTAGAACCCGTTGGTTGACACCGGCGGTGAGGGATGCCGTCAAGCTGAAGAAGGAGTCCTATCGGGTTCTTTTGGCTCATAGGACTCCTGAGGCAGCGGACAGGTACCGACAGGCCAAGCGGTGTGCGGCTTCAGCGGTCGCGGAGGCAAAAACTCGGACATGGGAGGAGTTCGGGGAAGCCATGGAAAACGACTTCCGGACGGCTTCGAAGCGATTCTGGACCACCATCCGCCGCCTCAGGAAGGGGAAGCAGTGCACTATCAACACCGTGTATGGTGAGGATGGTGTTCTGTTGACCTCGAATGCGGATGTTGTGGATCGGTGGAGGGAATACTTCGAAGACCTCCTCAATCCCACCAACACGTCTTCCTATGAGGAAGCAGTGCCTGGGGAATCTGTGGTGGGCTCTCCTATTTCTGGGGCTGAGGTTGCTGAGGTAGTTAAAAAGCTCCTCGGTGGCAGGGCCCCGGGGGGGATGAGATCCGCCCGGAGTTCCTTAAGGCTCTGGATGCTGTGGGGCTGTCTTGGTTGACAAGACTCTGCAGCATCGCGTGGACATCGGGGGCGGTACCTCTGGATTGGCAGACCGGGGTGGTGGTTCCTCTCTTTAAAAAGGGGAACCGGAGGGTGTGTTCTAACTATCGGGGGATCACACTCCTCAGCCTTCCCGGTAAGGTCTATTCAGGTGTACTGGAGAGGAGGCTACGCCGGATAGTCGAACCTCGGATTCAGGAGGAACAGTATGGTTTTCGTCCTGGTCGTGGAACTGTGGACCAGCTCTATACTCTCGGCAGGGTCCTTGAGGGTGCATGGGAGTTTGCCCAACCAGTCTACATGTGCTTTGTGGACTTGGAAAAGGCATTCCACCGTGTCCCTCGGGAAGTCCTGTGGGGAGTGCTCAGAGAGTATGGGGTATCGGACTGTCTGATTGTGGCGGTCCGCTCCCTATATGATCAGTGTCAGAGCTTGGTTTGCATTGCCGGCAGTACGTCGGACACGTTTCCAGTGAGGGTTGGACTCCGCCAAGGCTGCCCTTTGTCACCGATTCTGTTCATAACTTTTATGGACAGAATTTCTAGGCGCAGTCAAGGCGTTGAGGGGATCCGGTTTGGTGGCTGCGGGATTAGGTCTCTGCTTTTTGCAGATGATGTGGTCCTGATGGCTTCATCTGGCCAGGATCTTCAGCTCTCACTGGATTGGTTCGCAGCTGAGTGTGAAGCGACTGGGATGAGAATCAGCACCTCCAAGTCCGAGTCCATGGTTCTCGCCCGGAAAAGGGTGGAGTGCCATCTCCGGGTTGGGGAGGAGATCTTGCCCCAAGTGGAGGAGTTCAAGTACCTCGGAGTCTTGTTCACGAGTGAGGGAAGAGTGGATCGTGAGATCGACAGGCGGATCGGTGCGGCGTCTTCAGTAATGCGGGCGCTGTATCGATCCGTTGTGGTGAAGAAGGAGCTGAGCCGCAAGGCAAAGCTCTCAATTTACTGGTCGATCTACGTTCCCATCCTCACCTTTGGTCATGAGCTTTGGGTTATGACCGAAAGGACAAGATCACGGGTACAAGCGGCCGAAATGAGTTTCCTCCGCCGGGTGGCGGGTCTCTCCCTGAGAGATAGGGTGAGAAGCTCTGTCATCCGGGAGGAGCTCAAAGTAAAGCCACTGCTCCTCCACATCGAGAGGAGCTAGATGAGGTGGTTCGGGCATCTGGTCAGGATACCACCCGAACGCCTCCCTAGGGAGGTGTTTAGGGCACGTCCGACCGGTAGGAGGCCACGGGGAAGACCCAGGACACGTTGGGAAGACTATGTCTCCCGGCTGGCCTGGGAACGCCTCGGAATCCCCCGGGAAGAGCTAGACGAAGTGGCTGGGGAGAGGGAAGTCTGGGCTTCCCTGCTTAGGCTGCTGCCTCCGCGACCCGACCTCGGATAAGCGGAAGAAGATGGATGGATGGATGGATGGATGGATGAATCTGCACATAAACAAAGCCACAAGTCATACAATAGTATCACCAAATTCGACAGGACAGGGGCCCACACCGATATTTAGAATTTCTAGCAACGGCCCTGCTGGTCGATAAACCCTCTTGATTAGCGATTAGAAACAGATGAGCCACCTAATCACTAATCAATAGCAGGTGTGGAGAATCAACGCTCGCACCAGAGGTAAAGTGTCGGAGAATGAAGGCAGGCAGGAAGTGGAAGGAACAATCGGAGCGCTGCACAGGGAATAACACAACAAACACGAAACATAAACCAGACATGTCATGAGTGACATTTGACATTTTAAATGTGAGCTCAGTGACAATACTGACGCACAGGGAAATATCTAATGAGGCCCCAAGCATTTTTTAATGTAGAACATTATATTTTAAACGTCAATGGGTAACGTATATATATATATACATATATATATATACAGTATATTACCAAATAGTAGCCCGGGCGTATATTTCACAAAATCAATTTTGGAGACAGGCGTTTAAAAGAAGCAGGCGGTTATTTGCACAAGGCTTTTTTTTATTTTTGCACCAGCCTGCACCAGGCCATTATTTGGTTGCAATGGTTACTGTCCAGTATTTTTTTTTCGTACAAAAAACTTTAAATGTAAAAGCTATTGTAAACATACAAACAAAAAACAAGAGATCAACATGAGGTAGGCTATCAAAAGACAAGAGATCAACAAGGCCTCAACATGGCAGTAGTGCAACACTTGTCAAATAGAATACCAATACTAAAAATAAATGAACTTTTTAAATAAAGCAGCCTACCGGGAAAAATAAAATTATGGTACCAGCTACTCAAGCATAAAACCCACCATCAAAACAGAACAATAATAATGTCACTTAAATAAAATAAAGGCTACAGTACTCCAAGTTTTAAATAAAGCAGCATACAGGAAAAATAAAATTATGGTACCAAGTACTCTATAAAACCATCAAAACAATAATACTGCAGTAAACGCAACCCCAGTAGCATTTTAATCTAAATTATGCAAATAACAGCCCATGGGCGGCTATTTGGACATAGGCGGTTATTAGGAAGAAGCGGTTAATTCACAAAATGGGGTCAGACCCCGGGCGGCTATTAGGACATGGGCGGTTATTTGCCCAAGGGCGTTTATTTGGTAATATACGGTATATATATATATATATATATATATATATATATATATATATATATATATATATATATATATATATATATATATATATATATATGTATATACACTACCGTTCAAAAGTTTGGGGTCACATTGAAATGTCCTTATTTTTGAAGGAAAAGCACTGTACTTTTCAATGAAGATAACTTTAAACTAGTCTTAACTTTAAAGAAATACACTCTATACATTGCTAATGTGGTGAATGACTATTCTAGCTGCAAATGTCTGGTTTTTGGTGCAATATCTACATAGGTGTATAGAGGCCCATTTCCAGCAACTATCACTCCAGTGTTCTAATGGTACAATGTGTTTGCTCATTGGCTCAGAAGGCTAATTGATGATTAGAAAACCCTTGTGCAATCATGTTCACACATCTGAAAACAGTTTAGCTCGTTACAGAAGCTACAAAACTGACCTTCCTTTGAGCAGATTGAGTTTCTGGAGCATCACATTTGTGGGGTCAATTAAACGCTCAAAATGGCCAGAAAAAGAGAACTTTCATCTGAAACTCGACAGTCTATTCTTGTTCTTAGAAATGAAGGCTATTCCACAAAATAGTTTGGGTGACCCCAAACTTTTGAACGGTAGTGTATATGTATATATGTATGTGTATATATATATATATATATATATATATATATATATATATATATATATTCCTCGCACACATTTAAAAAAAAAAAGATTTGCCTGAGCAGCTAGGAGACACAGAGTAACAAGCGATAGGAAATGGATTAGAAAGGACAGATTAAAAAAATTTAATAAATTATTTTAAATTTTAAATTGTATTTATTTTTTTAAATTTGGGGCTTCCCGTGTGCCGAATTTTGGAGTTTGGGGACCCCTGATCTATATCTACATCTTACAGTTACATTCAAAGCAGTGTGGGTGGCACTGGGAGCAGGTGCGTAAAGTGTCTTGTCCAAGGACACAACGGCAGTGACGAAGACAGCAGAAACAGGGATCGAACCAGGAACCCTCAAGTTGCAGGCAATGGCCGCTCTACCAACCGAGCCACGCCGTACCACTCCATTGCACTTTCCTAAAAATAAATGTATTTGTGTGTGTGTGTGTGTGTGTCACCCACCAACGGTTTGCAGTTCTGTGTTTCAGAAGCTAAGCCGTTTTGGGCAGCACGGTGGAATACAAAGGTCCTGGGTTCGAACCCCCGGCTTTCTGGGTGGAGTTTCTATGTTCTCCCCGTTCCTCCCACCTCCAAAGACATGCACCTGGAAATAGGTTGATTGGCAACACTAAATTGGCCCTAGTGTGTGAATGTGAGTGTGAATGTTGTCTGTCTATCTGTGTTGGCCCTGCAATGAGGTAGCGACTTGTCCATGGTCCAGGGACCCCGACAGGGACAAACGGTATAAAATGGATGGCTGAGCAGTTTTATTTTTTGCATTTCATTCCCTTACTGTCCCCAAAATTAAATAAACTGTGAGCTTAAACCAGTATTGCGTACTGTTACACCCTTATTTAATATTACAGAACAGTTCCCTGTTTTTACAGTGGGCTTCGACAAAGGCATGTTTTATTTCTCTACATGGGAGGCCTGTCTAAGTAGCCTTTAAATTCACTTTATTTGTTATTTTGTCTTCACTTCACTAACGCTCACCCTCTTCGTCCTCCGTGCCATTTAATGCATCATTTCTCTGTTTAATTGCAACCGGCTGAAGCTGTCTCCATCTTTCCCGCCCTCGCTAGAGCGGAGCGGGTATGGCGTGGCCGGGTCCCAGCAGGGACTGTTTGGGCACTCCATCACGTAAACACCACTCTTTGGAGGGTGGCCAAACATCGGCGCCTGGGATGATAAAACAAAGCACGGCAGCTCTGTTGATTTGAACTTGGCTGAGTGAGAAATATGGAAGTCCATTGTTTGGATTTCTGGACGGAAGTAAAAGATTGTCAGTGTGTTGCCCAACAACTGCAATAGGACCTGCTCTACTACTGACACTTTTATCGACAGCTAGTTTCTACCTGAATATTACATGTTGGAGTTAATCACCTGACCGGAGTAGGGTTGTGCGGTATACCGGTATTAGTATAGTACCGTGATACTAATGAATCATATTCGGTACTATACCACCTCTAAAGGTACCGGTCCCCTACCCGTCTTCGTCACCATGGCTTTAAGACAGGGGTGTTCCAAAGTGCGGCCCGGGGGCCATTTGGGGCCCCCAGCTAATTGTTTACCGGCCCGCCACTCATTCTGGAAATGCTATTGCAAAAATGAATGAGGTGAGATCTACCGAGAAAAAGTTGCAATGTTGACACAAAGCTGCCATGCAGGCTGTTTTTTTTCTTTTGTCTTTCTTTATTTTTATTTTTTTGCCATTGCTCCAAAAAAAAAGATAATGCCAAAAAATCCATGTGATAATGAATTATTTTCAAGGCTCCAATTACTTCAAATATTTCACTGTAAAATGTTTTATGTGGTAAATATTGCATATATTGTATAGTAGCCATATAAAAACATCAACGTTTTATTTGACAAAAGAGCATAAAACAAACAAAATAATAGTTCAAACGTAAAATCGACAGATATATCTGAAGTTGATCTCCTAACTTAAGTGTTGAAAGTAAATGAAAAACCTAATAAAAATTTATCACTTTATGAGTGGGATACCTTTTGGATCCCAAATATATTTAGTGGTATTTTATTTATCTTTTCACTGTGATTACTCAAAAATATTAGATAATTAAAATCAATGCATAATTGATCTTTTAGGGCTCTAATGACTAAATACTGCATATTTCAGTTTTACTATCTAAAAAAAAAGTTGTTTTTGACATAAAAGCCATAAAACCTTTTTTTTTAGTACTTTATATCAACTTGAAGTTGCTATAGAGATTTACTGTAAGCGTTAAATAAAAAAAATAAAATAATAATTTGACTTATTTTTAACATTTTAATGACTGAGACCCTTTATGGTCCCCGGGACCCCTAAAGGTAAAATACATTTAAAAAATCCATATATTTTGTTATGGTTTAAAAAGGAAAAATATCAAAATGGCCCCTACATGCTTTAATTTTTCCGTGAGCAGCCCTCAGTGGAAAAAGTTTGGACACCCCTGCTTTAAGACATGGTTAGTTAGCTAGCGGCTTATGTCTGTCCGCAGTCAATGTACGTTAACGTCAAGTATCAACCATGTAAGACGAGTGTTAGCTATACATTTTTCACTACATTCCACAGCATTCCGAAGTCATGATAATGGATGTACTAAAATGTGTCTATAGTTGACAATTTCATCATCGTCATGTCCAATCATTGACCATTAAGATCAACAAACTTATCTTTAATCACACTAATCTCATGTGAATGAAGGGCATACCCACTCAACAGCCATACATGTCACACTAAGGGTGGCCGTATGAACAACGCCAACACTGTCATAAACTTGTGCAATATAGTGAAACCACACTAAAAACCAATGACAAACACATTTGCACTACAGAACTAATTCCCAGAATTCCCTGCAGAGCCAACTATTCCGGGACGCTTCAATATAAACAAACGCTATGGTGGATCTACACCTAACATCCACTGTAATGATACCAAGTACTGGAGCGTATCTAGTCGATACTACTATGATTACATCAATATTTTTTAGCATAACAAAATCTTCTTTCATTTTTTTCAAATGTATATTATGTTTATAAACTCAGGAAATATGTCCCTGGACACATGAGGACTTTGAATATGATCCTGTAACGACTTGGTATCGGATTGATACCTAAATTTGTGGTATCATCCAAAACTAATGTAAAGTATCAAACAACAGAATAATAAGTGATTATTACATTTTAACAGAAGTGTGGATAGAGCATGTTAAAAGAGAAAGTAAGAAGATATTAACAGTAAATGAACAAGTAGATTAATAATTAATTTTCTACCACTTGTTCTTAATCATTTTGTCAAAATAATAGAATGGAAAATGACACAATATGTTACTGCATATGTCAGCAGCTAAATTAGGAGCCATTGTTTGCTTATTTACTAATAAAAGAAAAACTGTCTCGTATGTTCACTATTTTATTTAAGGACAACATTGCAATAAGAAACATGTGTTTAATGTACCCAAATATTTTTTGTTAAAATAAAGCCAATAATGCTATTTTTTGTGGTCACTTTTATTTAAAAAAGTATCGAAATACATTTTGGTTAGGGTACCAAAATATTAGTATCAGCACAACCCTAATAGACACCAATGAGATGTACATTGTATTTAAAATCAGCTTGCACTTACTTATATTAAGAATCTTTTTAAGTGCCCTCAAGCACCTTAAATCAACAAAATGGTGATATCACATGTGCAGTTAAGTGTGCGTTATCTTTAAAGGCCTACTGAAACCCACTACTACCGACCATGCAGTCTGATAGTTTATATATCAATGATGAAATCTTAACATTGCAACACATGCCAATACGGCCGGGTTAACTTATAAAGTGCAATTTTAAATTTCCCGCTAAACTTCCCGTTGAAAACGCCTTTGGATGATGACGTATGCGCGTGACGTAGCCAGTGAAACAGAAGTATCGGTACCCCATTGAATCCAATACAAAATAGCTCTGTTTTCATCTCATAATTCCACAGTATTCTGGACATCTGTGTTGGTGAATCTTTTGCAATTTATTTAATGAACAATGGAGACTGCAAAGAAGAAAGTTGTCGGTGGGATCGGTGTATTAGCGGTGGACTACAGCAACACAACCAGGAAGACAGAGATGGATAGCAGACGCGCTAGCCGCCGAACTCACCTTAACTTCCTCCGTCTCGCCGACCGCATATGTGATCGGGTGAAGTCCTTCGTCGCACCGTCAATCGCTGGAACGCAGGTGAGCACGGGTGTTGATGAGCAGATGAGGGCTGGCTGCCGTAGGTGGATAGCTAATGTTTTTAGCATAGCTCTGTGAGGTCCGGTTGCTAAGTTAGCTTCAATGGCGTCGTTAGCAACAGCATTGTTAACCTTCGCCAGGCTGGAAAGCATTAAGCGTGTATTTACATGTCCCTGGTTTAATAGTATTGTTGATCTTCTGTCTATCCTTGCAGTCAGGGATTTATTTATTTTGTTTCTATATGCAGTTAAGAACGATGCTATCACGTTAGCTCCGTAGCTAAAGTGTTTCGTCGATGTATTGTCGTGGAGATAAAAGTCACTGTGAATGTCCATTTCGCGTTCTCGACTCATTTTCAAGAGGATATAGTATCCGAGGTGGTTTAAAATACAAATCCGTGATCTACAATAGAAAAAGGAGAGAGTGTGGAATCCAATGAGCCAGCTTGTACCTAAGTTACGGTCAGAGCGAAAAAAGATATGTCTTGCACTGCATTCTAGTCTGTCACTCTAACGTTCCTCATCTATGAATCTTTCATCCTCGCTCAAATTAATGGGGTAATCGTCGCTTTCTCGGTCCGAATCGCTCTCGCTGCTGTTGTAAACAATGGGGAAATGTGAGGAGCCTTTCAACCTGCGACATCACGCTACTTCCGGTACAGGCAAGGCTTTTTTTATCAGCGACCAAAAGTTGCGAACTTTATCGTCGATGTTCTCTACTAAATCCTTTCAGCAAAAATATGGCAATATCGCGAAATGATCAAGTATGACACATAGAATGGATCTGCTATCCCCGTTTAAATAAAAACAATTCATTTCAGTAGGCCTTTAAAATCAGTGCACACTAACAAGGAGCCCAGGATTCATCATATTGTTTATTTTTAGTCGCTCGGGCGCTTAAACTGTGAAGTTCGGTTGGTAGAGTGGCCGTGCCAGCAACTTCAGGGTTGCAGGTTCGATCCCGGCTTCCGCCATCCTAGTCACTACCGTTGTGTCCTTGGGCAAGACACTCTACCCACCTGCTCCCAGTGCCACCCACACTGGTTTAAATGTAACTTAGATATTGGGTCTCACAATGTAAAGCGCTTTGAGTGACTTGAGAAAAGCGCTATATAAATGTAATTCACTTCACTTCACTTCACATGCTTTCGCTCCCTTTTACACAAATTGGACCAACATGCGTAAGTAAATAACTTCATGATCTGTTGTTAAATAAGAGTTGATAACATTAGATAATGTTGCACCTTTCTTATGACGAGCAACAAATCTTGCAAAAAGTCTTTCTTGTCAAAGTCGTCCCACCAGCTGGAAGTTCTATACAGGGATCTGAAGCAAAACAGCTGACATTGGCGCCGCCGGGGTTGACACAGGAGATAGTGTAGCAACAGCAGTGTCTTTCAAAGCCCGTTTTGATGCCTCTTTTCATCGACGTAGAGTGGAAATAGCAGCATGTTTACGTTTAAACATACAATAAATCCTCTTGGCGCGTTTAAAGCCCGCAAGGCAGTGTTGTTTACTATGCATTGAACTTTGGAAATGACAGCGCACGCCCGTGATGTCATCAGACGAGTACGAGTGTCAATTTAATCTGAGTACACGTACGCTGAGGAGAGAATTTTGAAACTCTTCACCAGAACGCATCGAAAAGTATACCTTGTATAATAGGGATGTCAATTGTCATTAAAGGCCTACTGAAACCCACTACTACCGACCACGCAGTCTGATAGTTTATATATCAATGATGAAATCTTAACATTGCAACACATGCCAATACGGCCGGGTTAACTTATAAAGTGCAATTTTAAATTTCCCGGGAAATATCCAGCTGAAAACGTCTCGTATGATGTCGTTTGCGCGTGATGTCACGGGTTGAAGCAGATATTTTGGAATAGCACGGTGGCCAGCTTAAGTCGTCTGTTTTCACCACATAATTCCACAGTATTCTGGACGTCTGTACTTTTCAATGAAGTTAACTTTAAACTAGTCTTAACTTTAAAGAAATACACTCTATACATTGCTAATGTGGTAAATGACTATTCTAGCTGCAAATGTCGGGTTTTTGGTGCAATATCTACATAGGTGTATAGAGGCCCATTTCCAGCAACTATCACTCCAGTGTTCTAATGGTACAATGTGTTTGCTCATTGGCTCAGAAGGCTAATTGATGATTAGGCAAGGCAAGGCAAGGCAAGGCAAGGCAAGGCAAGGCAACTTTAGTTGTATAGCGCTTTTCATACACAAGGCAGACTCAAAGTGTTTCACAGACAACAAAGTGAAATGAAAGAAAATAAAAGCAAAATTAAAATGCAGACAATAAAAATAAAAACAGTGCCGACATTAAAAGTTAAACGATTAAAAGATTTAGCTGAAAGCTAAGGTGAACATAAAAGTCTTCAGTCTAGTTTTAAAAGTAGTCAGAGTTGGGGAAGGTCTGACATCTTCAGGAAGTTTATTCCAGCTATTTGTTGCATAGTGACTGAATGATGCTCTCCCTTGATTTGAGTTTACTCTGGGAACCGCTAACAGATTGGTCTCAGAAGATCTTAGTGATCTAGAGGGCTTATATAGTGGGAGCATATCAGTAATATACTTCGGCCCTAGACCATGTAGTGATTTATATGTGAGCAGGAGGATTTTGAAATCAATTATCTGATGTACAGGGAGCCAATGTAAGGATTTAAGAATTGGTGTAATGTGCTCACAATTTTTGGTCTTTGTTAGAACTCTAGCAGCAGCGTTCTGAACAAGCTGTAGCTGCCTGACAGTTTTTTTGGGAAGACCTGCAAGGAGACCATTACAATAGTCTAGCCTACTGGTAATAAAGGCATGTACAAGTTTTTCAAAGTCTTGAGCTGACATGAGCCCTCTAAGTCTTTTTACATTTTTGGGGTGATAGTAGGCCGATTTTGTTACAGATTTGATGTGACTGTCGAAATGTAAATCAGAATCTAAAATAACCCCAAGATTTCTGGCTTTATTTGAGGTTTTCAGGGACAGTGATTGAAGGTGTTGGACGACTTTAAACCTTTCTTTTTTAGCACCAAAAACAATTATCTCAGTTTTATCTTCATTTAGTTGTAGGAAATTTTGGCACATCCAGTGTTTGACTTGCTCAATGCACTGGCACAGAAGATCTATGGGGCGATAGTCATTTGGTGATAGCGCTACATAGATTTGGGTGTCATCGGCATAGCAATGATGGTCAATGTTATTATTTTGCATGATTTGTCCTAGTGGGAGCATATAGATGTTAAATAAAGTCGGACCCAAGATTGACCCTTGGGGGACTCCACACGTTACGTTGGTTGGTTCTGATATAGGATATAGGAGCGCCTAAGTGAGGCTGATCCGTTGGCGGTCCCGTCTTGTCTCCCTGTAACGTATGTCTGCTAGCGGGATTGTGCCGAAAATGTAATTTCAGTTCTTATGTGTCTTGTACATGTAAGAATGGACAATAAAGCTGATTGATTGATTGATTGATTGATACAAAGTCACCAATGAAAACAAAATAGTTCCTATCTTGTAAATATGACTTGAACCAGCTTAAAACTGTGCCTGAGATCCCCACCAAGTTTTCCAACCTGTCCAAAAGTATTGAGTGGTCGACAGTGTCAAATGCAGCACTGAGGTCCAAAAGCATTAATACTGAAGTTTTGCCAGAGTCTGTGTTTAGACGGATGTCATTTATAACTTTAAGAAGGGCCGTCTCTGTGCTATGAAGAGGTCGAAATCCTGACTGGAAGTTGTTGTGGCAGCCAGTAGAAGCCAAGAAGTGATTTAGTTGTTGGAGGACAACTTTCTCAATTATTTTACTTATGAATGGTAGATTTGAAATTGGTCTGTAGTTGTTGATAACAGAGGCATCTAGGCTCTGCTTTTTTAGAAGAGGTTTAATGACTGCAGTTTTAAAAGCCTTCGGGAAATTGCCCGATTGAATAGAATTATTAACTATTTGCAATACGTCTGTTGATAGGCAGTCAAAAACATTCTTAAAGAAGTTGGTAGGTAAAACATCAAGGCAGCAGGTGGATGACTTTAGAGCTGTCACCGTTTCCACTAGAGTTTTAGAGTCTATGGCATTAAAGCTTGCCATCATTGCTGTGTTACTTTTGCCTAAATGGGTTGGTGATCCAACTTTTTTACTTGAGATATTGATGGTGCGTCTGATGCCTTCAATTTTATCAGTATAAAAGAATACAAACTCATTGCATTTCTGCGTGGAATGGAGTTCGGCTGGTATTTGTGTTGGGGGTTTAGTCAGTCTGTCAACGGTTGCGAATAGGGTTTTGGCCTTATTTGTGTTGCTGTTTATGATATTGGAGAAGAATGTTTCTCTAGCACTTTTTAAGACTAAATTGTAGGCCTGGAGGCTCTCTTTATAGATGTCATGGTGAATATTAAGTTTTGTATTCCGCCAGATTCGTTCAGCCTTCCTGCACTCTGGGCTGTTACAGCAGCAGATTTTCTCCAGGGTGCCTTTTGCTTGCCAGAAATCGTTTTAACTGTAACAGGTGCAATGATATCTATGATATTCACAATTTTGGAATTAAAGTTGCTTACAAGATTAGAAAACCCTTGTGCAATCATGTTCACACATCTGAAAACAGTTTAGCTCGTTACAGAAGCTACAAAACTGACCTTCCTTTGAGCAGATTGAGTTTCTGGAGCATCACATTTGTGGGGTCAATTAAACGCTCAAAATGGCCAGAAAAAGAGAACTTTCATCTGAAACTCGACAGTCTATTCTTGTTCTTAGAAATGAAGGCTATTCCACAAAATTGTTTGAGTGACCCCAAACTTTTGAACACCTTGGCCCCCCAGACACATTTTTTTCTCCCAACGTGGCCCCCGAGTCAAAATATTTGCCCAGCTTTGGTCTAGGGTACATACACTTTATAATGATGAAAAATATGATCTAGTTGCGATTAATCGTGATTAAGTTTTAGTTAACTATGAACAATCTGTGATTAATCGCGATTAAATATTTGAATAGTTTGACAGCTGTAATTTATAAAGTATCCATGTTTGTGTGGACACGGCCTTTGTTCACATGGCTGTGCTGTATCCGCGGTACGGTGAGAGAGGGAGCCACAAACTGGATGAAAAATCATACGGAAGAAAAAATCACAGACAAATTGGACCCTGTTCCAAAAGCTCACTACCTCGCTACCTCAAATTGTTGGAATTAGACAAGGTATTTGAATTAATTTATTCATTTCATGAGCAAGTTTCCCTGAAAAAAGAACAAAAAAGCACGGCCACTACTTTTGAAATACTTTGATTATGGCGCTTCCTCACTGAAAAGATTATTATTTTTGTGCTTACCCATGAATAGAAGTAAACCGGCATGCTTATTTCCAGAATAATGTACATTGTTTGTAGCTGGCAGCCTTCTAAATGCTTGGCTTGTCCCTCCTCACTCGTCTCACCGTCAGCTGTTGAAAAAGCACATCATTTGGTTCCCTGCTCAGAGCACAGATTGTATTGCTGAAAATCAGCTGGTAGCTTATTGTTTACATTAGTGGTTAGAAATCTGTTTCATTTGTGCTTTAAAGACGTTTTGTTTTTGAGTTATTGAGCCAAAATCTCCAAATGTGCCAATCTCTTTCTAACTTCATCGTAATGTGAAACTGTATAACACAGGCTTTGTTTCAAACGTATCAGTCTGAAAATGCAACGGACACACCACGTGCCGGGTGATGGCGTTAAAAGTGATGTTTGGTCGTCTCTTTGTTGGCTCACGAACCAAATAGTCTTTTTTCCCCGGAACAGTCATGTGAATTGGAAAAGGTTGAATCCTTTACCTACCTTGGCAGTGGGATTGACGAACAGGGCGGCACACACGCTGACATAAAAGCACAAATCAGGAAGGCACGTGTTACGTTTACCCAACTGCGTAACATTTGGATCTCGAATAGCAGCGTTGAGGTCAACAAGATCATGCAGTTTTAATGTTTTTAATTTAATAAATAGAGCATTGGGTCTTAATAATCCACATAATTTACAATTCTAATGTCTTTCTTTTGAAGTAAGAACATAGTTTTTTTTTTGTTTTTTAAAAATATTGGACACAATGTGTTGTCAAGCTTATGAGATGTGATGCAAGTGTAAGCCACTGTGACACTATTGTTCATTTTTAAATTTTTTTTATTTTTTATAAATGGCCGTGATGATAATGTAAATGAGGGATTCCTAATGACTGCTATGTTGGAATTCTTATTTATATTGATACAGTTGTTGATATTATTCATTTTTGTTTGACTACTTTTGGATTGTTTTGTGTCATGGTTGTGTGTCCTCTCAATTGCTCTGATTGCTATTCTGAATGTTGCTGGGCCGGGTTTGATTTTGGGAATTGACATTGTATTATTTTGGTATTATTTTGTTGGATTGATTAATTAAAAAGAAAAAGAAAATAATACAAATAAATAAAACATAGAGTTGATTGTTACCCCAGATTTCAACACAATAATTGAGATATGGGAGGACGAAAGAGTTATATAACATGTTAAGAGCCTTTTGATTCACAGAGTTTTTAATTTTATATAACATGGCAATATTTTTGAGTATATTTATGTGCAATTTAATTCGTCATCTATATATATTCCCATAAATGTTGTTAAATACACCCTTTCTATCTATATATCATCAATTCTTATGTGACACTGTTATTTTTCCTATTTCCAAAAAATATATATTGTTTTATTTAAGTTGATTAAAAGTTTATTGGCATCAAACCATTGCTTTAGTATGTGGAGTTCACTCTCTACGATCTCTAGGAGCTGACCAAGGTCTTGCCCAGAACAGTACAGGCTTTTGTATCATCAGCAGAGAGAATGCCGTTTTGTTTTTTAAAGACTTTACAGATATCATTAATATACAATATAAACAATTTTGGTCCTTGGGGTACCATGTGTTATAATATATTTATCTGAATATACAGTCGTGGTCAAAATTGTACATACACTTGTAAAGAACATAATGTCATGGCTGTGTTGAGTTTCCAATCATTTCTGCAACTGTTATTTTTTGTGATAGAGTAAATGGAGCACATATTTGTTGGTCACAAAAAGCATTCATGAAGTTTGGTTCTTTTATAAATGTATTATGGGTCTACAGAACTTTCCTCCAGAAGGTCTTTTCTTTGTCCATGTAATGTCAGATGAAACACAAATTGAGCTGTTTGGCCACAATACCCAGCAATATATTTGGAGGAGAAAAGGTGAAGCCTTTAATCCCAGGAACACCATTCCTACCGTCAAGCATGGTGGTGGTAGTATTATGCTCTGGGCCTGTTTTGCTGCCAATGGAACTAGTGCTTTACAGAGAGTAAATGGGACAATGAAAAAGGAGGATTACCTCCAAATTCTTCAGGATAACCTAAAATCATCAGCCGGGAGGTTGGGTCTTTGGCGCAGTTGGGTGTTCCAACAGGACAATGACCCAAAACACGTCAAAAGTGGTAAAGGAATTAAGGTTTTAGAATGGCCTTCCCAAAGTCCTGACTAAAAGGTGTGGACAATGCTGAAAAAACAAGTCCATGTCAGAAAACCAACAAATATAGCTGAACTGCACCAGTTTTGTCAAGAGGAGTGGTCACAAATTCAACCAGAAGCTTGCCAGAAGCTTGTGGATGGCTAACAAAAGCGCATTATTGCAGTGAAACTTGCCAAGGGACATGTAAACAAATATTAACATTGCTGTATGACCCAGCAGATTTGGTCACATTTTCAGTAGACCCATAATAAATTCATAAAAGAACCAACTTCATGATTTTTTTTTGTATGTGCGCTCTAATCACTCTATGACAAAAAAATAACAGTTTTAGAAAGTATTGGAAACTCAAGACAGCCATAACATTATGTTCTTTACAAGTG